>NC_081409.1:155455216-155537716 GCF_030272615.1 Cryptomeria japonica | reverse complement strand
AATAGGTCCTAATATTTGCATAATATAGGTCTAAAGGGGACTCTTGAGTATAATGTGAAATGCTTTTGCATACATCCAGTCATATAAATAGAACCTATTATGACATAATAAGTTCTAAATTTATGTCATATTTAAGACCTATAATCACATAATAAGTCCTAATATCACATAATAGGCCTTATTATTACTTAATATGACCACATATGCAAAAACATTTCACATTAATATACCTGGCTCCCCTTAAGACATGTATATTATGTGATATTAAAGGACCTATCACATGCAATTAAGTAGGTCGTAAATACGATATAAGCTAGAACCTATTATGACATAATAGGTCTTATTAATTATGACTTAATACATGACCACGTATGCAAAAACATTTCACATTATACTTGACTCCCCTTAAGACCTATATTATGCAAATATTAGGACCTATTATGTATGTGATATTAGGACCTAAATTATGCAATAATAGGTCATTAATTTATCACATGTACATAATAGGCCCTAAGATCTCATAAATATAGGTCTTAAGGCCCAGACTCAAGTATATAATGTGAAATGTTTTTGCATACATGGTCATGTTATTAAGTCACAATAAGATCTATTATGTCATAATAGGGTCTATTATGTCATATTTAAGATAGGTATTATCACATATAATAGGTCTTAATATCACATAATAGGTCCTAGTATCACATAATATAGGTTTTAAGGGGACTCAAGTATAATGTGAAATATTTTTGCATACACTTGAAAACAAAGAAAACACAATGTTTGTTTGTTTGAAAGTGTTTGATTGTTTTGATCATGCAAGCACAAATCATAGGGCTGGATGAGACAGTAGTTGTTGAATCTCACTTGGGGGGTTACCTCGAGCTACGCAATTCAGAGCAAATACTTAGGTGCTTGACCCCACTGGCTCCCCTCCATGGCACTCACTTCTTTGGGGCAACCAAGCACCAGTCCCCACGAAAGCTCCCCGTGGTGAACTTTGTATCTCTACTAAGAACCATAAGAATGTGAGTCGCTTCAGAGGTCCGACCTCCTGTGCCAACAACTAGAAGGTTTTTGGCTTCTAACACAAAAGGTGTCTAGTAAGGGCTATAATCAACAATGTGTTATGCTCCGTTAAATGGAAGGCCTCCCAACCTATAGAGGTTGCACTCTATAGAGTTTATGGGGAGTCATAACGTCGTTATAGCAGCATGTAACACCCGTTGCTTGCAACTTTCATCACAAACACATTTATTATAGTGGCTTCGAAGAGCTTGGCTTTAGCTTGTTACCACTTTGGGTCATTCCCTCTCACTGAGCCTTAAGAGATACTAGGGAGGTAGGCCCCTTTCTAAGGATAAAACAAAAAGAGCCTATTGCTGAAGACACAAAAGAAAAGTTTGTTAATTTTAGAGCACCAATTGAAGTGTTTGCTAAACTATAAAGATGCATGGTTTCAAAATATAAATTAAATTCTATATTTATGGACTATCTAGATTAAATTATAAATTATAACTAATAAATGGGAAAGAGAGGTGTCCTAAAGATCTAAATTTTAAATTAAAACCATGACCTATTATAAATGGACTTACGCGGGAAGAGAAAGTGTCAATTACACAACAAACAAGTTAATGGAATTTGAAATTTGCAAATACACATATTATTTCAAATTAAAACAATTATTTTTAATTAAAATGAGATTATTTTTAATCTTACTATTTCAAATTAATTTAATAAAAATAACATCATTTAGAAATAATTAAGATAGAATTATTATATAAATTAAATTAGTTTAATTAATTTAATTTAATTAATAATATTTAAAATAATTTTCATTAAAATATTAGATAAAAAATATTTAACGAATACTAACAAATAAACACAGTTTTTGGTACGTAATACATATAAAATTAAATAGAAATAAAAATAAAAAATACATACTTGTATCATGATATCTTTGCTTTCATTGTTCTCGATATCTTTGTTCCGTTTCAAGAGAATAATTCCTTGAAGTCTTATTTTGCCTTCTCTTCTTGTTCCCCATGCTTTTAAAATAACCTTCAAATATCTTAAAATTATTGCCCTCAAAATAACTTTCAAATGTCTTCTTTCATCCAAAAATGCAAATTGTTTTAATCATTTATGTGTAAAAAAATGCAAAAAATTATTTATATTTATGACTGTACAAAAATGTAAAAAATAAAAAAAATTGGGTCGGCTAGGGTTGGAACGAACGCCGATAGTTACAAAAGGTCAAGTTCGTTCGAACCCAGTCGTTACATGAAAGTACGCATCATTATTTTGCCCAGGGGTTCGAGTGAAGGGGGGTTCGATCGAACCCCCCTTAGCTCGAACCGTTGTTCATTCGAACCCCCTTTTTAGAGATCTCTCCCCAAATATTTCAGAGTTCTGAGAAGTTTTTGCCTTCGGGCCTCTGGTTCAAGGCACAAATGAAAGAATCTTGATAACCCAAAAATATAAGATGGTAGTGCTCGGAGCAAGCTTTCCAACGAGTATAATTTTATTACATTGTGAATTTATTATGTTCTTGTTTTTTAATTTTATGGAATATTGGTTTTTCACTAAACATGAACTTCTCTGTTCAACGCATTCGAAAAAATAGGAAATTAATTCAAATTTATTTTGAAAAATATCTATGACCCAGGTATTGATGTCTTCTTTCTAACAAAAAAACTAAAGTGAATTTCGATATATATAGAACAAATTATGTGTTCAAACTTAAATCTATGTCTAAATTATAGCTAGTCGAACTTCAAAACTTAATAAAATAAAAAATATTCAACATATCACGATCAAACCAACAACAAGCCCTGGATATTGATGTTACAAACCAAAATTCGAAAGAATTGAGTTTTTATCCCTTATAGAAAAAAATTATGCATTTCGGGAGGCACGTCATTCTTAAAAAATGTAGTTTGCTGTAAAAAAAATTACTTTTAGAAGGAGATGGAATTTTTTTTTAAAAATCTTCAAAAAAATTTAAAAAATATATATTTAGAATCTACAGACAAAATGCTACAAATCACTAATTTACATCATCTTCAAATTCTTAATATTTTAAAAGTTATAATTGTCGGAAGTTGAAGATTATTTTAAAAATGTTCATCTTATTGTCAAAAGTGATAAAAAAAAGTGGGAACCACTATTGTGAGTTCTATCTAAATAACTTTATCTTTTAATTCTCACAACTTTAACTAAAAATAATCATATAACTTCATATTTCCACTACCAACAAATCAAAATTTATTGAAAAACTTTTTTTTTACATCCAATTTAATCATTCCATAAAAATCACATTGATTGGACATGATTGGAAAAACTTAAAAAATCAAATCATGTGTGTGGGGACTACTATCTCTATCTCCCACCATGTCAAATGATAATGAGAAAAAATAATTGGTGAAATAGACCATGTGGACCTACTTTAAGAGACAAAGACTTATTATCTAAGTTTTTGTGGAGCGTGGCAGCAGTCAATCTACTATTCTACTCAAATTAATGGTTTTTTTTTTTGACAAATCAATACTTTCTATTATTTTTATCAAATTCCCATGCAGTATGGACCAAGATAGGTGAACATGCTTGCAAGTTACATTGATTTTGGATTAGATTTTGAAGTGTTAAATTTCATTTGAAAAACACTCTCTTCTTCCTGCAATGAGACATTGGACCATACCACACTAACAAGGAAGGAAGAGCAAAATCTTAAAGAGGGTTTTGGTGGTCATGTTAGAAAAATGTAGAATACAATAAATTAAATTTTTTATGCAATTTCCTGGTAAGGTTTATAAAGAGAAATTTTTTTCATACAAAGATTTTAAATAATTGATACGTTTAAATTTCAATTATATTTAAAATAAAATAGAAAAAAAGTCAAATATATATTTATAAATAAATTGTATTTTCAATTTTATTTGGTTCGTTAAACAGAAAGACATTGGACCATACCACACTAACAAGGAAAGGAAGAGCAAAATCTTAAGAAAGGGTTTTGGTCATGTTAGAAAAATGTACAATACAATAAATTAAAAATTTAATGCAATTTCTTGGTACAGTTTATAAAGAGAAATTTCTTTCATATAAAGATTTTAAATAATTGATACGTTGAAATTTCAATTGTATTCAAAATAAAATAAAAGAAAAGTCAAATAGATATTTATAAATAAATTGTAATTTCAATTTTATTTGGTTGGTTAAAGAGAGAGCAATCAATTTATTAGACTCTTTCAAATTGTAGTGATATGTGACTTGTATCTAAAGAAAACATTGATTAAGATGCAACTCACAAATTGACTAATTAATTATTCTCAAATATTTATTTGAATGAATAAAATAAAATATCATTGACTATTTAACCATTGAACTATTCAATACTTTAATATATTTTTTAGGAATTAATTATACAATCTTACTTCAACATTAAAATAATTATCTTTGAAAGATAGATTGAATGGTCAAGTCGTTAGGAAACATGGATGATGATCTCAAGTTGGATTCTCCTAGATTTAGCCTCGCATAGATAATGGATAACATATACAAAACTTATTAATTCACTATTTAATTAAAGCCATAGTGGTAAAATTGTTTGTTTACAACCGTGCATAATGGTGTGCCCCTACTATTCTATGGGAACAACTACCTTAGAATAGTAGGGGCCTTATGAATGCACACTACCATTATTCTCAAGGTGGTTATAGAAAGCAATTTTGGGACGCGTCTATTCTGGCTCCAAAACGGCAGTACGGATTGACTAACACATATGTTAGTCGCGCGTTTTACACCATCGATTTTACAATAAACAGTTGCGATTGACTAACACGTCGCTATCACGTTGTACGAAAGACCTGTTTTGGAACCAGAATAGCTTCGACCGCATTTTTGGGATGTGTGAACCCTACAATTAATCTAGCTCTGTCATTAATTAGTAAATTAATTCGTCGAATTAATTAATAAATTAATGAAAACTACTAACTTAGCTTTGTAGATCCCATCAGATATTGACTCCTTGGTTGTGTAACTCTAAGAAAAGTATATAAAATACAAAAGATATGTAACATGATTGTGATGGTTGCCACTTCCACGAAGAAGCGAGGACGCATAGACAGAGAAAAAATCAAAGACAATCTCCACCACTGAATGAAAGCTCGAAGAAATTTCTCAGAACTTCAAGTCCAAGACTTTTTCCATTTGACTTGTGCGGTGAATAATTTCTGAGCGCCTTCACAATTCTTGCCATTATCCTTCCATGACATGGGACGAACTTTCTGAGAAGAGAAATTATTCAGATATAAAATGTAATACATTGTGATACATTATGACACAGAATGAGATAGTTCAGAATAGAGGACATGGATTCAACATGCGAGCAAGAAGATCATCAGCTGAAAAACTTGCCTGGGTTTCGCTTCCACCCCACAGAGGAAGAATTGGTGGGTTTTTATCTTCGGCGCAAAGTGGACAAGAAGCTACTCAAATTCAGTCCAATTCAAGAGCTTGATCTCTATGCTTACGAACCTTGGGACCTTCCTGGTAAGAAATTATTCATCTGAGATTTCTGTCATATATCTGTTATGTTGTCTCTGTTTTCTTAAAAATGGTGTTTTGAATGCAGGCTTGGATCTTAATGGAGCAGACAGAGAATGGTTCTTCTTTGTTAAGCCTCGTGGGCACAATGATGGAAGACCCAACAGAATTACTAAAGAAGGATTCTGGAAAGCCACTGGAACAGATAGGCCGGTTTATGTTCATTCTACTTCAACAGCCATTGGGCTTAGGAAAACTCTGGTTTTTTACAGAGGGAGGGCTCTCAAAGGCCATAAGACTGATTGGATAATGAATGAATATAGACTTCTTCAAGTAAGTCAACCATTTTATTTTGTTCATGCATTAATTAGGGTTTGGTTTAAACGGGTATGTTTTCAGCTTTGATTCGTTTATGTGGTTCATTTGAAATTACACTAATAGATGGGTTTTATCAGAGTCGATAATATAATTTTCAGATGAGTCACTTAAACAAGTCAATGCTTAGAAGCTTAACCTTTTTGTTTACTTGGCTCATCTGAAATCACACCAATAGGTGGGTCATATCATAGTCACTAATATAATTTAAGACGAGCCACCTTAACAAATCAATGCTTAGAATGTTCTGTTTAAGTTTAGCGGTCTTGTTTATGTTGCCCATCTAAAATCACACTAATAGGTGGATTCTACTAGAATTGCTAATACAATTTCAGATGAACCACCTAAACAAATCAATGCACTTAGAATGTGCTGTTTAAACATAACAGCCTTATTTTGTTTATGTAACTCACCAAAAATCACACTAATAAATGAATCCTACCAAAATGCTAATATAATTTCAAATGAACCACTTAACACTTAGAAATATGCTGTTTATTTACTGAACATAACTTGTTTCTTTTGCCAGGATGATAGTGAGAAAGGAGGTATAAGATTATGTCGAGTCTACAAAAAGGCGAATTCTCTGAAGTCATTCGACCGTCGTCCATTAGTCCAACATTCTGATAAGAAAGATGAGAGTAATATTAGTAATTTGGATGTTGATGCTCAGAGATCAGGCTTATCTGTGTCAAGCAAAGCTCCTGCAAAGGAGGAGGTGCAGGCTACATTAGAGCATTCATTTGGAGAGTATGAGTATGGTGAAGATGGGAAGAGCATGGTAAAAGGTGCATGCAAACCAAAATTAGAATATGAAGTTTATAAGACTGAAATTGAGGATTTTACCCATCTGAACTCCCTTGAAGCATGGTGGTGTTTGGATGCTGGAAAGTCAAGTTCTTTGGATGCCATTTGTACAAATGCAGTGGCAGCTAACTATATAAACATGTAAATGTTTCCCACGCTCAGTCCCTCTGCTTAGGAGATTAGATTCTGTGATTTGAACTATATACCTACAACTTGTAAACTGCAGTTTTTATTATTTTGATGTGGGCATCAATATTTTTGACTGCTTATCATTTTGTTTTCACAAAAATCGAAATCACTATTCATCTTAAACTCTTTCCTTGCTATCACTCTAGAAGACTAGTGTTTTGAGGTTTTAATACCCTCTGGATGTATAATCTATTCCAGAAAAAGTTATGAAATGTAAAGATAAGGACTGTCAACAATGTTTTAAGAAGCTTTTCTTTAAATGAAATTGCTTATTATGTCTGGATTAAATATATAATTATTGATATATAAGATTAATGGTTTGTTGAAGTGTTAATAGTGTATTTGAAGGTGTTGAGTGTTTGTTTGTGACACTGATTTAAGGTTTTAGAATTCTATTAGTTATTGTTAATTAAAATATAGGATGAATTTTTGGAACTTTGATACTTAGACTTTCAAGCTATGATAGAGATAGTTGTTCATACCCTTGATACATTTTAAAAGAGATTAATAGTGTGCATTACAACTAAAATCTTCACTTTTTTATGAAGTATAGAAGACCATTTTTTAAGTCACCTATACATTTGTAGATTTTAAATGATGAGAAACAAAGTGAAAAGTTATAACAATAAAAAATTTATGATGTGTTATGTAAATCTAAAGTTAATTTCCTAATAGTGGTTACTCGATAAATATTAAATATGGAAACAAAAATCAACAATATGAATAAGATCAACAAGACATAGTAACACAAGATTTAAGGGGAGAAATTCTTATAGGAAAAAACTCCACCATAGAAAGAGAACAAGTTAGTATTAATTTGATGAACATGATGCAATATCATCACACTTCACTTTACACTTTGATAGCATTCTAGTAGTGCCTATGTACTTGCAAAATATTGAATCTAACTACTATCTCACACCTCCAATACCTAAGAGAAGAGAGGGGAAAAGCCATGAATGATTTGATCAAAACAATGGATACCAAAATCATGTTATCGTGCAAAAACCCCACACCCACCTTAGACAACATCTTTTAATAACAATAAGCATGATCAATGAACTCATATGGATTTCACATAGGCTCAATTAATGAATCCTCAAATAGAAAAAATAACTATGAAGGCATCTTTGACTCATAAATCTCCAATGGTTCACATCCACAAGTGTAGCATTGTATGTTGGATTCTACTAACTCATGGATCACATGTGTTATGAAAAGATTCTTCATTCCTTCCTCTAGCATCTAGAATTGAAAATATTTAACTACCCCTATAGTGCTCCACCTCCTTCATGAATGTATATTTCTTCAGGCAAACTGTTGTCAAGGGGGACATCTCCCATTGTATTAAAATAGAGTAAAAAACTTGATTACATAGACACCCTTTCAGTTGAGAGTGAAGATCGTGATGTGAATTCCTTCAATGATCTCTTGTACCCTTTTGATCCAAGCAAGTGCAAAAATATTTTCATTGAAATTTACAAAATGGGCATGAGTTTGCATATTTTCCCTTATAATCCATTTGTCATTAAAATGTAATTTCTTGCTTTATATCTTCATTTTTCCTTGCTATGCAAATACAATTTGTATCCCCAACCAAGCCTTCGTTGGGGTCTCTACTTAGACTTGCAAGTGCCTTGGAGGCCTTAGCCTTGTGCACAAGAGCTACAAGTCTATTGATCGCTCTTTCTTCTTGCAATGTCGTAAATTGCATTCTGTACAAATTCACATCACATATGCCTTCCCTTTAGTTAACATTAAGATAATTATGCTCATTATCCTTAATCCTATTTTAAAACATTCCTAGCTTGCCACAATTGTTCATATTCTCTAACCATTAGTTTTTGTTTTTTTGGATGAATGTGCCATGTGCAAATGCCTATGCGACATGCTATCATCCCACAAAAATCCACAATTGTACTATCCATTGAGACATTACACTTGCCAAATTTTGGTAGTGTAACGCCTCTTCCAAGTTACACTACAATTGGGAATCATTCAACCTTGCTATTTTGGCCTAAAACCTTCCCTCTTTTCCTCCAAGAACAATATATGAACCTCATTCTTGCATTCTTAAACTCCATTCCTATATTTACATACTATTGAACAACATTCTAGCCCTCTCACTTAGGCCTACATACCATTTCCTTTTCCATTTCTTTATAATAGCAATATCTTAAATCTTTATTGTTATCGTACGAAGAACATCATTGTGGCCTTGGAGATCGCCATTGTTAGTTCCTCATTTCACTTGCAGGTTATTTGGCTTCTTCTTCTTAAGGAATGATATATTTTTGACGTTTATTATTCATACTGTCTGGTTGTCTTCATTAGCATATCATTTATTTCATTAGCATGTCTAGTATCTATATATTTATCTTGGTTGTCCATGGAGGTGGAAACAACAAAATCGAGGTTTAACTACAACAAAACCCTATACATCTACCCCAAAACATCTATTTGGTCTTATGTGTGTAGGTGTTGGAGAAGTTTTTCAGAGCTATTCTTTGAGTTCATATGGTATTTTTGTTGATCTCTTACCTCTTTATGTCAGTTTAATAGTTTATTTTCTTGTCAAAGAATTCCTTTCAATCAATTGAATCTGCTAAATATATTATTTAGTTGTATTTTATGATTTCTCAAACTTAGGAAATTATGCATATCACTTTGTTTTTGAATAAGGGAAAACAGGTTTTGAAGGGACCCGAAACCCTATACAAAGCAGGTTAATATGGGGGAACCTGAAACCCACATCTAAAGATATTCAAGAATAACCACTAAACGAAACAGAGCTAAGACGAGATGAAACAAAGCCAAGAAAGGGGATCGAAAAAGACTGACCCCTCCAAAAAGAAAAGTTGTCTGACAAAAAAAAGCATATACATGGGAAATCTACAGGGAGTCCGATATCCAAAAGGAGAAACAAACGAGCAATAAAAAGCAGTTGCCCAAAGGGGTTTTAACAACAGGCCCCCCCAACCTAGAGCAAACAACCAACATTAGGATTTCCCTTTGGACCCCTTCTTTCGAGATCTAAGGGTCATGTCAAAAGTGGGCGAAGACCTTTTATAATGTTTGCTTTTAACTGAAATCCAACGTTCTTCAACCTTATCAGCCTCATCTCGCCACTCCAGCAAACCCAACACAGGAAACCCAACACCCAAGGAGGGCTAGCAAACATCGAAGAGCTAGCAGGTCAAATAGATCCAAGGCCAGGCATATCCCTAGAAGAAGAAACAAACAAAGGGACAACTCCAGCAGATGCATCAAAAGCCGAAACAGAAATAGAAATAGGTATAGGGGCAACACCAGTAGACGTACCATCCAGAATCCTATCACACCCAGTTGTAGGGGCAGAACCAACAATCTGTAAAATATCAAGGCCACCAAATGGTTCAAAAAGAATCAAAGTAGGAACACCATTTGAAATGTCAACAGAAGGGACAACACCATCAACAACATCCATTGAAGGAGTATTAGATCTCGTCCCAGGGACCAAGGGGATAGATCCAACAGAATCCACCACAGGCACTTTAGAGTTATTGATCGGAAGATCCTACCCAACCGTATGAGAAGAGCTCTTGAATACCGTATAATGTTGAGAAGAGGCACCTTTCCACCATGAAGAGGGCTTCTTCACTTTAACTTTCTCTAAATCATATTTAGCCATGACATGCCCAGTCTTGAAGCATCTTCTACATCTGAAGGGAATCCCTTCATAATCCAAAGGTTGAATCCAGAAACCCTTGGGTGTTGAAAGTTTGATCTCTGCTGGTAGCCCCTTAGAAGCATCAATATCTACCAAAATACGAGCATAGGTGGAGTGAAGGATATAAGAGGACTCCACATCCACCATTAGAAAATCTCCCAAAGACTCGCCCACTTCCTCAAGGAGTTTGTCCACCCAAAGATGAAGTGGGAGGTTGGGGAGTCTAACCCAAATCGACATTTTACAAAAGGATTCCGATGAGGGATTAAAATCCTCATGCTAGGGTTTAATCATCAAAGGGAAACGATTCTCCCAAAAAAATTGATCACATAGAATGATCTTTCTATCCATCACTTTATCAAACTTGGCAATAAAAAAACCCTTTGCCAAAGGAAAAATCTGAACCGAATCCGAAATGAGGGGTTCCCAATGCTTAGAGATCTATTCATGGAGTCCCAGGAGACTGGGCCAAAAACCCCTAAACCGGCATATAACTGCAGTAGAAGAAATATCAGTGGCAACCTGATCAATCTCTTCAACCATGTTTTCTTCCATGTTAATAGCAATATACTGACAAACAGGAAAAGGCTTAGTCTCAACATGAGTAGATCCCTTACCCCCTCCAAAAGCTAGACGATCCACATAAGATCCCCTAGAGACCCCAAAAGCTGAGCAATCCACACCCAAAACACAGGCGGCCGAGTCAACACAACAAGCAGACATCAATGGAGGCACAACGAGCACATCATCACTAGCATGGGTCGTTCCATTAGAGGTGTCAGAAACATCAGTACCCCCCACCGAAGCGGAGGCACCTAGAGAAAGCACCTGCAAAGAGGCCGAGGGTTTTAAGTGGGAAGACATCACATTGAATTTATGCATATCACTTTGTTGTTTCTTGTAATAATCTATGTTCTCTATATGTATGGCATGCCAACACACCACATAGTCATCTGCACCTCACACACTCATCCTGGACAGAGAGTCAATCAAATTATTTGAAATACATCTATGGTATGTACATATTACATTCCTAAGGTCTTGGGAATTTAGTAAAACCTTGAACATGCTTTAAATGCATATTTAATTAATAATTAGATAAGTTTGAAGGTGAAAGTTACCTCCAAATTAATCCGGGTGGAGGGTAGGAACCTAAGCTCTCAAAGGATTGATTATCCTTTGTAGTAGTTTTTTCCCCCATTCTACATTTTGGTGAACTCAACGTGAACTAACTGTATGCAGGAAAAGCGGTTCAATGAACTCAATATGTTAAAATATTTAAAGGACTTGTCCACCCACCCATGGGACTCTTGGTGCAAGTTATAGAATCATGAGGAATGACTCAACTTCCCAAGGTGGGTTCCATGGTTCTCTATCTCACAAGGTCCCTCAGGCCAATGCCTTTACTCTCAGATCACTGAGCAAAGTGACTTAGGGATGATGAATGCAAGAACGAGGGATGCTTTAGATTAATTTTAACATGAATACATCCTATTTATGCATGATTATATCAAATGAGTTAAACTAGATTATAAGATGACAAGATTAGTAACAATACTATCCTAACATGATATACTAGTTATATGATTTAAGCTAATGATAATAGAAATGCTCTAAAATGCTCATTATATTAATTCCTATTACAAAGAGAGGCTAGATGCATGATAAAATTGAGTATAAGTGTGATACTAAAAGCTTGGATGATCAAAATGGAGGAATGTGAGCTCTATTTATAGGGAAAATAGGGCAATGGATGGTCAGGATTGAAGGATCTAATCAAGGGTCAGGATTGAAAGTTATCAATCCATGTTTACAATTTCCACCAATGAAATGGTGACAATTGTCAACATAAGACTGCTTGAGAGGAGAGGTAAGAAGCATTAAATGCTTGAGAAGACCTCATGGTTACCTTAGAAGGTAAGGTTAAGGCTAGGTTAGGGTTATCCAATGGATAAAGATTTTACCCAAGGGGTAAACTCTTGTGCAAAGGTTAAAGGGATAACCATGGTCAAAGCAATGAATGCTTGATGAGACCCCTGGGTTAGATGAGGGTTAAGTTAGGCAAAAAGTCTCTAACCATGCCACTAAGGGTTAGTTAACCATTAATGCTTTGAAGACTTTGGGGACAAATTTGTAAGAGTCCTTCCAAATTTGGGGGTATTCAACAAGTTAGCTTGTTGAAGGCATAAAGGCTTTAATGCCTTTGGAAGACTTTACTCCAAATTTGAGAAGTGACCTCCTCAAATTTAGGGAAAGGGGATAATTGATGGGTTTAGGCTAATTGATTAGGATTAGATAGGTTCTAGAAGAATTTAGGAAGAGGGTTAGGATGCAAGTGGGAGATGTAGGAAAATGCAAGTGGATGAGGGATAATAGGATTTAATTGAAATAAATTGCTTTATTTCAATTTGGTTGCAAATTGGGAATTTAAATAAATTAGATTTATTTAATTGGGGTGAACTATTTAATTAAATATAAATTTAATTAAAAAGTAGAGAGAAGGGTTTTAATTAAATAAAATGATTTATTCAATTAAATGATATAAAGGACTTAAGTGAATTTAAATAAATAAATTGAATAATTTGTTTAATTAAATAGAAGAATGCGGATGATTTAATTAAATTAGATTTAACTAAATAGAGGAATGAGAATAAAATGAACGTTAAATATTCATTTAGGAATATGGTCATTTTTATACATCTACATTTTGCCCCTCTTTGAAGTGACATGTGTGTACATGTTGATTCAAAGAAAAATAATGTGTCGTCATGATTTGGTTATGATCAATGTGATGTCATGTCGAGATGTTCATGTTGTGCCCCAGATTTGATAAATGATGCCCCAGATTTGATAAATGATGCCCCAAATTTGATAAATGATGTTGATAATGCCCCCTCGGGAGATGAATCAAAATTTTGAAAATTTGGTTTGAGTTGATAATTTTGATTGCATTGTAATTTTTTGTCTATGTTGAATACGATAAGTTGATTCATCTCCCGATAATGATGTTTGCTAGGGTTAGGAATGAGACCACGAGCAATTTACATGCTCGTCTACGCAACCCGAATTTTCATTTACCCTATAAAAAGGTAAAAAGTGATTTATTTTGTCTCATTTGTGCTTGTTGATTTTGGAGAAAGTGACACTTAGAGAAAAAGACAAAATATCGATTCCCTTTGCTTCTCATTGATTCGAGTGTGTTCAGAGGTATCGGAGGCCCGCCACGTATGGACCACCGATAAGTCATCATTTTTTACCCCTTTTTATTTTTATTTTGTTGTTTTTAGGCATGTTTTTGAATTTTTCCATGTGGATTTAACGGTTTAGCGCATCGGGTAAAAACCGCAGCGCATACCATAAGTAGCATAGCGTGTGGGATTTGATGAACTAGGGTAGCGTCCGAGTAGGTTACGATAGCGTAAGGGTGGGTTAGGGTAGTGCATTGAAATGGTTTAGCGCATCAGGGGCATGGGGTAGCGCGTAGGGGAAAAAGGGTAGCGCGTAGGAAAGACCTAGTGCATAGGGTTAGCAGGGGCTCCCATGGGTAGTGTAGGATAGCGCGTAGGAATGACCTAGCATGTAGGGTTAGGTTCACAGCGCATAGCCTAGAAGTAGCGTAGAGGGTATTTTAGGTGGCGCTTTGATGGATTAGGTTAGCGCATAGGTGCAGGCTAGCGCTTAGGGTTAATTTCGTAGCACATGGAGAAGGTTGGATAGCGCATAGCTAGAAGTTTAGCATGTAGGTAAAAGAGGTTAGCGTGGAAGCGGAAAAATAGGATTTGATGAGATGAAGAAAGAGGGGTAGGTGTTTGCCAGTTTTTCTGGAATGGGTGTGAATGTCAATCTGCGTGTCTACTGTCATTGTTTTGATATTTTGTCCAATATGAGTTCCAATATGGTTTGTTTGATAGATACTTGATTTGATTTGCAATATTTCAAGTTGATGTTGATCTGATGTTGATTTAATATGATGTAGATTTTGATATGGATGTGTGATATGAACTTGATTTGATATGCATTGTTTCAAGTTGATATAAATGTGAGACTTGAGTTGTTTTACAAGTTGATATGATTGTGGAACTTGAGTTGTTTTACAAGTTGATATGATTGTGGAACTTGAGTTGTGTTACAAGTTGATATGAATGTGAAACTTGAGTTGTTTTACAAGTTGATATGATTGTGGAACTTGAGTTGTTTTTACAAGTTGATATGATTGTGGATATGGATTTGATACGATGTGGAACTTGATTAGATTTTCAATGTTTCAAGTTGATATGAATTTTATTTTGATATAAATTGATATGATGAGGAAACTGATATTAGACATGTTTTGTTTATGACAAAAAAAACTTGGGGTTGTTCAGTCGCGAGTGCGATTTCCGAGATCGTGGTCATTGATACCACGATTGACACAGGTAGACAGGGATATCATTGAGAGGTGTGGCCTATCCTCTTTGTTGGAGATGCCCCAGTATATCATTAACCAGGGTTTATTGACAACTTTGGTCGAGAGGTGGCATAGTGACACCAACACCTTTCATTTGGTGACAGGTGAGATCATGGTGACACCTGAGGATTGCTACCGGATGCTGCGGATTCTCATGGTAGGTGCACTTTTACCATATGAGCAGACCGAGGAGGGCGGGACAGAGGCTCTTCACCGAATTTTACAAGATGATACGGTTTGCAGATACGAGATCCCCTGGCAGGAGTTCATTGATTTGGATTACGCCCCTCTACCATCAGTGTTGGTAGGATTCATATGTGGTTTCTTATGTCCCGACCGTAGGTCGAAGGGACTGGCAATAGGATGGGGGTTGGTCTTGGAGGAAATGGTGACACAAGGTCGCCGATTCGTATGGGGTTCTACCATGTTGGCCCACTTATATAGGGATCTGCATCAGGTGGTTTACTTGGGATACAATAGTTTATCAACTAGAGTTACACTGCTACAAATATGGGCATGGGAGCATATTCCCACAGCCAGGCCACTTGCAGACAAAGATAGGCCTGTTAGGTGTGCTTATGCATATGGATATTGAGGGATAGTTGTCCAGCGTAAGCTGGGAAAACTAGAGCATTGGAGGCGAGTGCTAGATGATATTGATACGGTCATCTAGAGACCGTATATGGATTGTGAGGTATGGGCAGAGGATGGGATGGAGATGACCTATGTCTACATGTCTCAATTTTTGATAGGGCGGACGCCCTTTGTGATTGAGAGATTCCTGCACAGCTGAGTGTTGTGGAAGTATGGACGATAGTAGGGGGTTCCACAGGGAGCATGTTTGTATGCTCGACGGAGGCAGGATGTACTAGAGTGGGGACCTACTATCGATAGTGCGGCGGCGGTTGAGGAGTTATTTTATCTAGCTGGTCAGATATGGGACTATGCCTATGGGATAGTGGATGCAGGGATGACGGATGAGTTCACCACACTATTTGTGGCGCATGTTGTGGCTAGGATATCAGATCCAGCGGAGATGATTCCCATTTTTGACGATGATGAGGATGAGCAGCCCGAGAGGCTAGAGAGATGGGGAGAGGATAGAGAGGAGCTGGATGGGGGAGGTGGGGATGGTGGAGGAGGTGATGGTGGAGATGGTGGAGGAGGTGGTCGAGTTCAGCGAGGGGATAGAGGGAGAGGAGATCGTGGGAGGAGAGGAGATAGCGGTGGGGATGGTGGTGACAGAGGGATTCGAGTGGAGAGAGCAGTGCGGCGAGCTGTGGTGGATAGAGGGAGGGGAGGTTTAGCTATTGGAGCTGGGGGTGAGGAGAGGGTAGGAGAGGTGATAGCAGTAGTGGGAGGGATAAATGAGTTTAGATGGTCGGCCCAGAGGAGGAGGTCAGATATTTTACCCCCACCATTACCGAGGACAGGGAGAGGGATAGGGGGTACGACTTCACAGGTACCCATCTAGATGCAGATTCTGACTCACCGAGAGGACACTCAAATTAGGTCTCTGCAGTTATCGGTGCAACATCTGTAGACACAGTTACTGGCGCATCGGCGAAAGATTACACAGTTGACCACTGAGAAGGATACAGTTTTGGAGCGGTTGGGTCAAGCTGAGGCTCGAGCAGAGAATTTGGAGAGAGCGGCAACGGGTGGTTTGATGAGAGACACCCTGAGAGAGGTGGTTTTGAGAGCCAAGGAGGTAGAGTACTACCAAAGGCATTATGAGGATGTGGTTCCCAGGGAGCATCGAGTTCTGAGTTTCACAGCTTCAAGATCTAATTGATCTAGGCAAACTGGGTCAAGGACATAGAGCAGAGGCGTGACAGGGCCTACTCGTCAGGATCCACCTGGGGATCTCGGTGCTGGGACATCTACTGCAAGACCGTCACCCTCAGGAGACAGTTATACCTGAGAGACATTGTCTCCATTGTATTTTGATCATTTTGTTGTATTTATGGGATAGACATGACATATTTTGTACTTGATCATTTTTTAGATATATATATGACACTATTTTCCTTGATACTCATGTGATGTGTTATGGATGATGCTTTTGATATTTCTATGATGAAGATGCAATGCTTAGATGTATGTGATTTGATATGTGATGAATATGATGTTGTGATATGTATCTTGAAAATGAGATGTATGATATGATATGTTGTGAGATGTATCTTGAAAATGAGATGTATGATATGATATGTTGTGAGATGCATTTTGAAAATGAGATATATGATATGATATGATATGTTGTGAGATGTATCTTGAAAATGAGATGTATGATATGATATGTAACTAATTGTAAAATGATATGCAACTAATTGAGCATCCTCATTCTTTCGTTTGTCATTCCTGTATAGTCACATGTTTTTGCTTTCTTTGTAGTTATCATCATTGAGAATTGATTTGTTGGGATATGTTGAAAATTTATACAAGCATAATGGTATAATATGAACCATAATGACCTGAGAAAAATTTACATGATTTTTTTATTTTGCAAGATAGCACAAGCATCGAGGTATAATTGAACCAGGACAACCTAAGTGCGGCTTGCGTATAAACAAACAAGTTAAACCATTTTTATGCACAAAGTGGAATCATGTCTTCAGTGATATGTTTTGAATCACATCTTGAGACAAGTATTTGCACAGGTACAAGTGATCGCCTCACAAACAGAAAACTAAAAAAAAATATTGGAGTCTTGATGACTTTCTCTAGCTTGATGCATCATTGAGAAAATGTAGAGGATCCAATAGTTCAAGAAAGTTCAAGTGCAAAAATAGTCAAAACTGTATGCAAGATGCAAACATTTGATACTTTAAAAAATCATCCATCATGTGTTGTGAATCCTTTTAAGTGATCAATGTTTGTTTTTGTGATTGTTGATTTGTTTGCTGGATAGGATGCTCTAATTTTGCTGCAAGTTTTGATTGAAGACGAAATTTGGATCAATGCTGCCCCTAGCTGAGTTTTCCTCCTAATGTGGATATGTATAGTGATTACCAAGCCATGGTGGGATACAATGAAATGATATGTGGATAAACCAGGATAGTGACTACGCTAAGTATGTCCTGGATAATGCGATAAAATGTCGGGTGATGGTCGATAGTGCTTGACTATGGGTATAAAAGTTTGAGAGTGTAGATAGATAGAGGAGTTGTCCTCTCACAATAGCGTCTATTGCCAGGTTTTCACCAGTTGTTTTTATAGTACCTTTTTATTTGTTTTTCCTTGATTTTTGATATTTTTAATTTTTCCATGCATCAAATGGATGTTGTTAGTTGTTTAATCGAGCACATCTCCTTCTGAAGTTGTTATCTGATAAGCATCTGATCCATAGGCTGATATGATAACATAGGGACCTAACTAGTTAGGTTCAAATTTCCCTTTCTTTTCTCGATCCTGTTGATTTCTAGGATTTTCCTTGAGTACTAGATCACCAATTTTAGAAAATCTAGGAATGACCTTGTGGTTGTAGCTTCTGTACATGCGTTGCTGATATGCTTTGAGGTGAGTGTAGGCATGTTGGCATTTTTCATCTAGAAGTTCTAGCTCTTGCAGTCGGTTGACTCGATACTCTTCATCTGGAATGAGGCCTTTTAAAGATACTCGGAGAGATGGAATCTCTACCTCCAGGGGTAAAATTGCCTCTGATCCATTCACTAATGAATATGGTGTAGCTCCCATAGGTGTGGAGATGCTAGTTTTGTATGCCCAAAGTGCTGGATTGAGTTGTACGTGCTAGTTTTCTTTAGGATTTTCAATATTGTTTTGTTGGATGCTTCAGCTTGACCATTTCCTGTGGGTAGTAAGGTGTAGAGAAACGATGTTGGATCTTGAATCTGTCACATAGTTCTCGTACATCTTGGTTTTTGAAAGGTCGTCCATTATCTGTGATGATGGAACTTGGGATGCCATATCTACAGATTAGATAATTAAGAATAAAAGAGGCAATTTGTTTTCCAGTCACTATGGTCATGGGGACCGCTTCAATCCATTTGGAAAAATATTTTGTTGTAGTAATAATGAACTTGTGTCCTTTTGAAGATGAAGGATGAATTTTGCCGACTAAGTCTAGTCCCCACTGGCAAAAGGGCTAGGATGTTGTGAATGGTTGCAGTTCCTGTGCTAGTGCACGTATAAGATTGCCATGGATTTGGCATTTAGGACACTGCTTTGCAAAATGATAAGAGTCTTTTTCCATTGTCGGCCAATAATATCCCATTCTTAGAAGTTTTTTTAGCAAGAGTAGGACCACTTGAATGTGTGCCATAGATACCTTCATGAAGCTCTTGTAAACCAGAGCCAGATTCATTACGATCAAGGCAACGAAGAAGAGTACCATCTAGACCTCAATGGTACAGAGTATCAACAATGAGAGTATAACGGGCGGCTTGCCGGATAAAGTTGTGTTTTTGGTTTCAAGATAGGTCAATGGGTAGGATATTGTTTTTAAAATAGTCGTATATCAGTCCATATAACGAAGAGTCAGAACTGGTCAAGGCATAGATAACATGGGATTCAGAATGGTCATAGGCTGGGGAGAACAATTGCTCTACCAGAAACTTGTAACGACTCTGTTGCTCTGGAATTGGTAGTAGTGAAGTGATAGTAGCCATTGCATCAGTTGCTCTATTGTCCAACCTTGGTATTTGCTCGAAGGTGATGTGTACAAAATATTGTTTGAAATCATCCACCATTCATTTGTATGGTAGCAGCTTGTCGTCCTTCATCTGATAGTCATTGTTGATCAGATTGATAACTAGTTGTGAATCTCCATAGACTTTTAATTTTATGATTCTCCATTCCACAGCCATTTTGATGCATGTAACCAGTGCCTCATATTCAGCAATGTTATTTGTGCATGGAAACATTAGTCTATATAATCTTGGTATGGTGTGTCCATCAGAAGTGATGAACAAAATGCAAGCACCTGAGCCATGTTGAGTATAGGATCCATCAAATTATAGGGTCCATTGTTTGGTGGAAATAGCAAGAACATCCTTGTCTAGAAATTCGATCTCCATTGGTTGTCTTCTAGGTAGCGGTGCTTCAACTAGTTGATCTACAATTACTTGTCCTTTGATAGCTCGTCGCTCTGTGTAGTGGATATCAAATTCACTGAGAATCATGACCCATTTAGCCAATCTGCCTGTAAGAGTTGCTTTGCTAAGCAAATATTTAAGAGGATCAATTTTTGCGACTAGCTTAATTGTGTGAGCTAGCATGTAATGTTGGAACTTTTGAGAAGCAAATACCACTGTTAGACAAGCCTTCTCAATGAATGTATAGTTGAGTTCATATCTGTTTAATGTCCTGGTGATGTAATAGATAGCTCGTTCCTTGCCTTGTTGATCTTCTTGTGCTCATAATGCCCCCAGTGATATATTTGTTGTTGATATGTAGAGAATGAGTGGCTTCCCTGCTATTAGTGGTACTATAACTGGCGAGTTCATTAGATATTGCTTGATTTGATAGAATGATTCTGCACATTTGGCTTCCCATCTAAATGGTACATTTTTATGTAGCAAATGGTTGAATGGTAGACTTTTATCTGCTAGTTGGGCAATGAATCGCCTGATTGACTGGAGTCATCCTTGTAGAGATCTGAGTTGGCTAATGTTCTTAGGTGGTGGCATCTCCATTGTGGCTTGTGCCTTTGCTGGATCCACTTCAGTACCCTTTGTTGAAACTATGTAGCCTAATAATTTGCCTAATGTAACCCCGAAAACACACTTCTTAGGATTGAGCCTAACTTGGTATTTCTCCAATCTGTCAAAAATCTTTTTTAAGATGCTTAGATGTTCTACTTGGGTAAATGATTTAGCTAGTAAATCATCCACATAGTCCTCCATGAAGGTATGCATCATGTCATGAAAGATTGTTTTCATTGCTCGTTGATAAGTTGCCCCAGCATTCTTTAAGCCAAATGGCATGACATTCCAATAGTACATTCCCCAAGGACAGGTAAATGTTGTTCGATCTTGATCCTTTGGGGCTATCTTGATTTGATTATAGCTTGAAAAACCATCCATTAGTGATAGCATTGCATGACCAGTTGTGAGGTCTACAATTACATCGATACTAGGCAAAGGAAAGTCATCCTTTGGTCAGGCTTTGTTGACATCTCTAAAATCGATGCATATCCTGATGATACCATTTGGTTTTGAAACTGGTACGATGTTGGAAATCCATTCAGCATAGTTGATAGGTTGAATAAATCCGATGTCTAATAGCTTCTTCAGCTTAGCTTTGACCATGAGTGCTACATGTGGATTCATCTTTCTCAATTTTTGCTTGACTGGCTTAGCTCCTGGAGCAATGGACAAATGATGCATGATTAACTATGGATCAATCCCGGGCATATCTGCATACGACCAAACAAAGTTGATTTGTTTTTCTTTGAAAAATTGGACAAACTCTGATCTTTCTTCCTCTGTCAAAGATTCTGCAAGGTGTATGTTTTTGGCTGCTTCTGTTGTACTAATGTTGATTGATTGAGTGGGCTCAATCAATATGGGTGATCGCTCCTGATAATGTTCAGGAAGAGTGTCAAGTCTCTCATCTTTAGGTGCCTTAAAAAGGTTTTCACCCTCAGATGTGTCATTTATTTTTACTTTTTTGTGATCTAGTGCTACCATTGACTGGTTTTCAGCAGTAGATCCTTTATTTCGTTCATTTTTGCAACTAGGAGACTTGGCACTCCCCTGATTGCAGATGTCGTTACTTTGTTCAATGGTAAAGTTTGTTTCTGGGTTGACGGTACACAAGTAATGGATAATGGATTCATCATTTGGGGAAATTGGTATGTCATGATTTTTAGGTTCGTCCCAGTCTATGAGGTCAAGAAAGATAAGTGGTAAAGAGTCATTGGGTGGGTCAAGTTCAGCTGCTGTAAGTGTCAAGATGGAGGTATCATCGTGGTTGGTGGGGATATTAAATAAGTCAATTATTTTGTTGAGGTCTTCGATGGTATCATCTTCTATGTAGACTTGCTCGTAATGTTGTTGCTTGTTTTCCTTGGCATCATAGATATTATGTGGACCAAATTCAAGTAGTCTAGGTTATGTGCCTTGTTCTTCTTCAGAAATGGGTGTATGATTGTCATTTGCAGCAATATCTTTTGTAACATTGGAACAACTGCCCCATTCATATTCATTTGAATCAGTCTTAGAGGTATTATCCCAGATTCTAGCAGTGTTGTGGACTGGTATGTTGTAGGGTGAAAACAGGTCTTTGATGATTGATACGAGTCTAATAGTTTTCTTTGATTCTGTATCAGATCTTGCTTACACTCTTTGCATTTGCTCGTATATTGTTTCTCCTCGGGGAGGAATGATGTTATCAAGAGGTGATTCTTCTTTGTTGGACATTGGTTCTTGAACATATGTACTTCTGCAGTAGTTGCTTCCTTCTTTTGATTGATGGGATTCTCTTGATGTTGCTTTCTTTCTTGATATTCACGTTCCTTGTGTATTGTTTCTACTACTCAAATAGTGCCTCTTGTCATGAGTCTTCCTTTTATTTCTTCTTTGCCTTCCACTGAGGTTTTTGGTATTTACTTGGTGTCTTACAGAATTGTGAAGGAGGATCTAATGGTTCTGTGACGCCTTCCTGACATTTGCCGATAGGTCCTTTGCCATTGTGTCCCATTTGTTGCATGATCAAGTAGCCTTTTCTATACAGGTGTGTTGGTATAGCTACTTCCATAGTAGTCGCTTTGTCTTCTTCCTCATCCTTGTATAGCCAACTAAGGATGTCATTTTCCTTTGATTCATGTGCTAGAGTGCCTAGTTGGATAAATTTGCCATCAAACTTGGTGATGGGTTGTGTTTCTTGATGTGTTGATGCTATAGGTAATCCATGAGATTTAGGCAATGCTGGTAAGCTGGCTAAACACAAAGGTTCCAAAGAGTATTCTCCCATTCCTTGCTCTTTGATTTTCATTTTCTGCTTGAAATCCATATATAGTGATTTAGACTTTTCT
Source organism: Cryptomeria japonica (assembly GCF_030272615.1). NCBI lineage: Eukaryota > Viridiplantae > Streptophyta > Pinopsida > Cupressales > Cupressaceae > Cryptomeria > Cryptomeria japonica. The sequence continues at coordinate 155,514,646 of NC_081409.1, read as the reverse complement.
TGTTGAAGATCTGATGCTGAAGAACTTTGTTTTTCTCTATAATGTGGAACCAAACTGTCTTGGGCTGCCCCCATAGCATTACAATGTTGAAATGGGTTATGATTTGCTGATATAGAAATATCCTATCCATTGTAAGGGAACTTAACACACTTGTGATAAGTAGAAGGTACTACTTGCATTTCATGTATCCAAGGTTGACCCAATAAGATATTATATGTGAGGTCTATGTCTAAGACTTGGCACATAGTATCCTTTTGTATTGGTCCTACTTGAATTGGCAACATTACTATTCCCTTGGATGATCTTTCTTCATCATCATATGCTTTGATAGTGATCTTTTTGTGTGGATCAATAGATTGCTCAAAGAAGCCTAATGCACATATAATTTTCAAGGTATAGATATTGACTCCAACTCCTCCATCTAATAATACTCTTTTGACTCGATGCTTGTAGACTAAGACTTCAATGTGGACTGGAGTATTGTGTGGATGGTTCAATGAGATATTATCATGCTCAGAAAAGGTAAGGTTATGAGGCCCTGTCATGTGAGCTACCATGGCATGGAATTTGTCAGCGTCTAGATCTCGAGGTACATTTGTTTCCAGTAGTGCTTGTTCCAAGATGTCTTTGTGTTTTGGCGAAAGTTTCAGCATCCAGTATAGATATTTGAGTAGGATTTTTGAGCAGTTGACTGACTAGATCATATTGAATTTTAGGTATGGTGTTTGTTGTTGACGTATGTCCCTTCAAGACATATTTTTGAGCTCTGGTGGTTACATTGACGGATTCATGTTCACACTTGTCTTTGATTGTAATGACATTTACTTGATTGTCCTCAGCTGATATATGATTGATGGTGTTATTGTATATGTGATTGGTACGAGCTCCATGTGTATTGTTTGAGGTTGAAGCTCCATCATTGTTGCAGTTTGGAAGAGGACTCTTAAAGGCTCCATGGTCACCATTTGTCTTGAGACAATCGACTGTTAAATCGCCTCTATCAATCATGTCTTGAACAATGTTCTTCAGTCTCATGCAATCATTTGTTTGATGGCCTTTGTTGTGATGAAAATCACAAAAGTGTGAGTCATTCCACCGGGGTGGTTTGATTTGTGGTTCAAAGTTATTGATTGCTGGTAAGGAGATAATTTTGTTTGCTAGGAGTTCTTTGAATGTTGACTCCAATGATTGCCTTAATGGTGTGTAGACGCATTTTGGAAAGTTGTTGGTGTTACCTCATGAGTTTGTATTAGGTCCTCGATTGGTGTTATTGCTCTGGGTATTATTGGTGTTGTTTGTGTTGAGATGATCTTGATTGGTAGTTGGTGCATAAGTGTTAGTACCTTGGTCAGCACCTTTTGGATTCTTTGCGGCTTGAGGATTTCCTAAGAAAGCCAACACTGGTTGCTTGGATTTTACATCATTTGATTTGTTTCCTCCTTCATTTCCAGTGTTTTTGTTTCTGGTCCAGAATCTGGATTTGTCTAAGTTGTTGTTACTTTGGTTGTTGTAGTTGGATGAATTTGTTCCTTCTTTGAAGAATTTCAATGTTCCTTTCTTGACACATGCCTCGTCTACGTGGATGTCATTTTCAATCAATTTGGCAAAAGATGGTATGCATTGAAGTTTGAGTATGTAACTCATCTCACTATTCAAGTTTTCGATGAAAAATTCCATCTTTTCCTTTTCGGGCACATCTCGAGGATATCTCGAAACCATACGTCCCCAACATTGAAGGAATGCCATGAATATTTCATTGTTTTTCTGCTTGGTGTTACAGACATCTAGCATATTGATAGCATGTTGAATGTTGTAAGACTATTGAGTGATGAACTTGGTTACTAATTCATCAAATGATCTGATAGGAGGTGTGATTTTGGATAACCATTCCATTGTTTGTCCTCCCAAGCTTCTTGGGAATAACCTCATCAAATAGGTGTCATCATGGGTAAATTCAAGACTCATGGTACAAAATTCCTGAACATGATCACGAGGATCACTTTTCCCATCATTTTGTCAAATTAGGGAATATCTAAGTTTGGGGGAAAAGGTATCATGTTTAACCATCTGTCAAAAGGATAAGGACAAATTTTAGTCAAGGAATACCGTATTGTTGTCCCTTGTTGCATGTCTTGCATTTGTCTTTGCAACATTTGAATTTTTTGAGTGAGAGAAATCAAAGGCGCATTTGTTTTCCGAGGGAAGAGTTCTTCCCTCACATTGTTTCTAATCTGGAATGGTATGTGTTGGGGTATGTTTTGTTCAGGGATGATTTGTTTTGGTAAATTCTGTTTCGGTAGATTTTGATCAGGTATGTTTTGTTCAGGATCACGTGCCTCCTCGTCTCTTTGTCATTCTTGATAATCATAATCTCGAGACCTTGTTCTAAATATGTCAATATCAAATTCTTCAGGGATTTTAACTCCTTTGTTTGTGAGCATGAGTAGGTATTTTTCTTTGTCGTTTTCCATGAGTCTTTCCACAAGTTTTTGAAATGAAGTGCTTTCTTCACACTCTTGGAGGAGTTCCTCAAAAATTTTGGTGTCTTCTAGTCTTTCCACAAGTTTTTGAAATGAAGTGCTTTCTTCACACTCTTGGAGGAGTTCCTCAAAAATTTTGGTGTCTTCTAGATTTGGACATTCGAAAGGATTTGATAATCTTTGATCCATGCTGGACTCTGGTTGTGTTTCACTTTGTTTGTTTGTTGAGAGCGAGTGACAACGGGCATCTAGTAGAAACTTTCTGTAACAAAGAGAACGAACTCCTCTTCGATGTTTTGCTCAAGGGTTGATGGTTCTATTGGCATTTGGCATTATAACAGACAAGGAGAGATTGTTGGCATTTCAATAAGGATATTGAGAAGGTTGTTGATGATTATGGATATAACTGATTAAGGATGTTTACTGTCTTAATATTATTATTTTGTCATTGATGTCAAGAAATTGATTTTCTAATTCAGTATGATGTTGCCATATCTTGAGAAGTATGATTTGATGAGTATAAAGATGTCGGTAAAAGACACAGAAAGAATATGATGAATAAGGGGAGAAATAAGTTATTCAATGGGCAACTATTACCGAGCTAGACAATGGTGAGATCATGATGATTAGATTGTTTTGATATCCTACATATGTTATTGATTTAAAGGTTAATACTATACTATGTTACTAAGCAAAGAACCTAGTCGGTAAACCCTAAGGTTATTGCTATCGGTTAATGAAGGCAGAATGTCTACCAAGTGAAGTTTAGTATTTACCGAGTTGCAACCGAGTAATAACAAAATACATTAAATGATTACATGCATTATTTAATGAAGGAAGCTGGTGAGCTGGCTATGATTAAATGATTGGTATGCCGTGAATGAAGTTTGTTAAAGAATCTATGGCAAAGGAAAATCGGCAGGAAGATCTACAACTTAGATTGAACCGCAATACCCTAGCACAAGTTCCAAGAAATGTATGCAAGTTCTGAGGTAGGGTAAAACATTTTCAGATCGAAGGATACATTGAACCTGGACAAAGTTTGAAGATCTGATGGCTATGATTGATCATGGGAAATGTGATCAAGGAGATTAAGAGGTTGGTGAATTGTTTATAAATAGGAAATTGTTGATAAACAATGCATGCAGGCAAGTGTATGCATAGGGATGCTACATAGTGATTACCAAGCACAGAAGCTTGAAGATCTGTTTTGAATAATAGAGTATAGAGCCCAGCAGATGGACAAGATTAGTTCTATGTCTATATTGTATTGAGCAAATAAGAATTTGCTTTAGCATTTTAGATGTGAAGTTGCAGATAGATTTTTATTACTGTTATTTAGTGAAGTGACAGAAAATCTCTTAACCGAGTGGACTTAACAATCTTATTTGTAAAACCCTCTAGCAAGGTGACATTCTGATTGAGTGTTTGAAATCCTTTAACAAGGTCACTTCTAACAAGGTGAAGATCCTAACAGATCTGAGGTAAATCCCTTAACCGGGTCACATCTAGCAATGTGTTTTGTAATCTTTAATAGGATTTTCTTTTAACCGAGCATACTCTAGAAGAGTATATTTCTTAGTGGATCCGAAATCCCACAGTGGTTTTTCCCTATTTGGGTTTCCACGTTAAATCTGCTGTTATGAGTGTTATGATGTTTATATGCTTTTGAGTTTGCATGTTTAGCAGTTTTGGTTATATTACTGAAGTATATGTTACCGAGGTTGAATCTGATGTCATTATGGAAGATTAAGTTTGTATGATTCACCCCCCCTCTCATATTATTAGCTTCTCATCTATACTTATCTTTAAGTATCATAACTATCAATTGGTATCAAAGCTTTGGACTCCGAAAGGAAAAGTTTAAAGGTACTTGAGGAAAAGATCCAAAGATGTATAAGAGGGATGCACCAAAGCTGAACAAGTCAAGTTTCTCTACATGGCAAAAAAGGATGAAGCAACACCTATCAGGAGTTGGAGAATATGCTGTATATTATCTAGAGAATGATTTCATCACACCAAGCACCTATCCATTGACTATGGAAGAGATAAAAGCAAAGAAAGAACATATCCAAGCAATGATTGAAATAACATCTGCATTGACCGATTCAGAGTTCAATGATCTAGAAGGCTGCAATGATGCAAAGGCAATGTGGGACAAGCTCATATCTGTGTATGGAGGAGATGAACATGTTCAAAGAGAAAAAGTGGATAGTCTAAGAGGACAACTTGAATCTATGAGGATGAATGAAGGTGAGAACATAACCCAGTACAGTACAAGATTAAAAGAGATTGTCAATCAAATCAAAGGAGCAGGTGGAACTATTGAAGAAAAGGATATAACAAGTAAGTTGTTAAGAACCCTTCTACCGACTTATGCAATCCGAGTCTCTGCAATCAAAGAATTGAGGTCTGTACCTAATATGCCAGTTTCTTTAGATGCTACTATTGGTAAGCTACATGCATTTGAGTTAAGTAACTTTGATAACAGTGGGTCATCGGTAAATAAAGTTGAATCTATTATTAGTTCTTGTCATATTGGTAAATCTGATGATTACAATGATAGAATGAGTAAGTACACTAAAGGGGATCACAGTGGAGCAAGTGAAAGATTTCGCAAGAACATGGAGGAAGTACACAAACTGTATGAGGAAATCAAAAAGCAAGAAGAGTTTGAAGCACTATTAGCCAGAAGGTTACCGAGAGGCAAAGGTAAGTATAAAGGAAAACTACCTTTGAAATGTTTCAATTGTGATAAGATAGGACATATGGCTTCTAATTGTCCTGACAAAGATTCTACTGAAAAGAAAGATTACCGAGATGATAGACAGAAAGATAATCATTACAGAGGACACCGAGACTTCAAAAGAAGAGATAGAAAGTCATGCTTAATAGCCGATGAGGAATCCAATGATGATAAATCAGATGAAACTGATACAGAGGAAGTAGTTTATGTGGCTATCAAAGATGGATCAGATGAAAAAAGGTATGAAGAAAAAGCCCTTATATCTCACATAAATACTAATGATTCTTGGATCATAGATAGTGGATGCTCACATCGCATGACAAGTGATAAACACAAGTTTGTTATGTTAGAAGACTATGATGGAGGCTATGTAAGATTTGATAATGATGTACCATGTCCGGTAAGAGGTAAAGGATCCATAGCACTTCTTGACAATGCAAGATGCAATGATGTTTATTGAGTTGAAGGTTTGAAATACAATTTGTTGAGTGTAGCACAGCTCAATACAGGATACCGAATAGAATTTCAGAAAGGAATTGTCAAAGTTCATGACAAGCATGGAAAGTTAGCTGCTACCGGTACACAAACAAAAGGTAACACATTTCACCTTGACTCAACTCGGAATAAATGTTTGTATGCAAAGATAGATGACACCTGGTTATGGCATAAAAGGTTTTGTCATGTAAATTTTGATAATCTGATCAAAATAAGCAAGAAGCACCGAGTAAGAGGTCTACCGAGTCTTGAAAAACCTAAGAATGCTATGTGCCAAGGATGCCAGATCGGTAAGATGACAAGATCAAGCTTTACAAGTAAGTCTTACACTTCTAAGGGAATTTTAGATCTTGTGCACACTGATCTTTGTGGTCCTATGAAAGTTCAAAGTTATTATGGTGATAAATATTTCATATTATTTGTGGATGACTATTCAAGGATGATGTCGGTAATGTTTTTAAAAGAAAAATCAGAAGCTTTTCAAATGTTTAAATGATACAAGGAAAGAGTTGAAAATGAAATAGGAAGACAACTGAAATGTCTTAGATCAGATAGAGGAGGAGAGTTCACATCTGATGAGTTCAACTTATTCTGCAATGATCATGATATTAAAAGACAAGTCTCTGCACCGAGAACTCCACAGCAAAATGGAATAGCTGAGAGAAGAAATAGATCTATTGTGGATTGTGTCAAAACCTTGATGATTGAAAAGAAAGTGTCACAAACATTTTGGAGAGAAGCAATAAGCACTGCAATTTACACCCTGAACCGAGTACAACTAAAGAAAGGTACTTTGAAGACATCATATGAAATCTGGTATGACAAGAAACCTAATATAAGTTATTTTAAAATCTTTGGAAGTAGATGCTATGTACACAAGGATGATAGAAATGACAAGTTTGATCAAAAAAGTGAAGAAGGAACATTTCTTGGTTATTATTCTAGAAGTAAAGCATTTAAATGTCTGATCAAATCATCTAACAAAATAGTAGAAAGTGCAAATGTGAAAATTGATGAATTTCCAGAAAGAAATGATGAAGGAAATTCGAAGGAACCAGAAGATTATGATGAATTTGTCTATGTTCAATCGACAAGTCCTACCGAGAAACCTGCAGAAAGAAATGAAGAAAATATCTAGTTACCGAGTGATGAAGAAGAACATACAGAGCCTACCGAGCCTGTATTAGCCAAATATGTCAGAAGACATCATGCACCAAGTCAGATTAGAGGAGATAAGGATGATCCAGTGATGACAAGGAACAAACTGAGACAAAACACATGCCTGATATCTAAATTTGAACCGAGAATAGTGAAAGAGGCATTTAACAGTAAAGATTGGATAAATGCTATGACATAAGAGATTGATCAGATCAAGAAGAATGACACATGGACACTAGTCCCAAGATCGAAGGACAAAAATGTTATCGGTACAAAATGGATTTTCAGAAACAAGCTAAATGAAAAAGGAGAGGTCATTCGAAATAAAGCAAGACTAGTTTGCAAAGGTTATGCCCAAGAAGAAGGAATTGATTATGGTGAAACTTTTGCACCTGTAGCAAGACTTGAAGGAGTAAGAACATTGTTGGCATATGCTGCTTACAAGAATTTCAAGGTATATCAAATGGATGTCAAATCTGCATTTACGAAAAGTATATTAGAAGAAGAAGTTTTTATTGAACAACCTGAAGGATTTGCTAAAGACAATAATAAAGATCAGGTATGTAAATTGAACAAATCTTTATATGTTTTGAAACAAGCACCGAGAGCATGGTATGAAAGATTGCACTCTTATTTAATCAAGATTGGTTTTATAAGAACAAGTGAAAACAACAATATTTACATGAAGAATGATGAAAATGGAATACTGATCTTAGCCATATTTGTTGATGATATTATATTTTGTGGGAATGACTCTCTATGTAAGAACTTTGGAAATGAAATGAGCAAAGAATTTGAGATGTCATTAATCGGTGAGATAAAGTATTTTATAGGTTTATAGATACCGCAAATGAAAGATGAGATTTTCATTACTCAATCCAAGTACATAAAGAAAATCTTAAAATTTTTTGGAATGGAGGATTCAAAACCAATAAGTACTCCTATGACTACCAACTATAAACTATCAAAGAATGATGAATCTGCATCTATTGATGAGACACTTTACGATCCATCATTGGAAAGTTGCAATATGTTGTTCACTGCAGGGTAGACATAGCACATGCAGTAGGTATAGTTGCAAGATTCTCTGCAGATCCTAAGGAAACACACATTACAGCAATCAAGAGAACTTTTAGATACTTGAAAGGCACTGAGGATTATGGCTTACTATATCAGAAAAGGAATGATTTTGATTTAAAAGTTTATACTGATGTTGATTGGGCAGGCAACATTGATGACAGAAAAAGCACAAGTGGAGGAGCTTTCTTTTTAGGAGAAAGACTAGTGAGTTGGCTTAGCAAGAAACAAGGATGTGTTTCACAGTCAATAGAAAAAGTTGAATACGTTGCCGCAGCATTAAATTGTACCAACATAGCATGGATCAAACAACTACTGGAAGGTATAAATTAGAAAGTTACCGAACTAGTAACTATATTATGTGACAATACTAGTGCCATTAACATTTCAAAGAATCTTGTTATGCACTCTAAGACAAAGCACATCTCTATCGAATATCATTATCTTAGAAAAGAAGCTCAAGAGAAGAAAGTGGTGTTGGAGTATGTTAGCACAAAGGAACAAATAGCAGATATCTTCACCAAGCCACTACCAAGGGACACTTTTGAGTATCTCGGAGGTAAGTTAGGGGTCCTACTCCTATCTTCTACTCACTGACCGAGTTCAGTGAAAGCATCAATTCGATGACTCTACAAAATATCTTTTAGGAGTTGATGTTGATTTACACACTTTAGGATGTTTTCTAAAGGTGTACAGGAAATAATAGAGGGAATAGGAATTGAAGACATAAATGCTCTGATCGAGACTAAAGTTGACACATAACAGCAGAAAATCACTTCATACAGGAAGAAATTATGTTTTAGTTCTTTACTTTTTGGCATTGTTGTCAAAGGGGGAGAAGACTGAGGAAAAAGCAAGACTGGAGAAGAGGAGAAGACTAATGTATGGGGGAGAATTCTGATGATAGAAGGAGAGCATTTTAGAATTTCACAGCAATCCGAATCAATTAGGTCAAATCAATTGGTTTTTCCATCAATGCCAAAGGGGGAGATTGTTGGCATTTGGCATTATAATAGACAAGGAGAGATTGTTGGCATTTCAATAAGGATATTGAGAAGGTTGTTGATGATTATGGATATAACTGATTAAGGATGTTTACTATCTTAATATTATTATTTTGTCATTGATGTCAAGAAATTGATTTTCTAATTTAGTATGATGTTGCCATATCTTGAGAAGTATGATTTGATGAGTATAAAAATATCGGTAAAAGACACAGAAAGAATATGATGAATAAGGGGAGAAATAAGTTATTCAATGGGCAACTATTACCGAGCTAGACAATGATGAGATCATGATGATTAGATTGTTTTGATATCCTACATATGTTATTGATTGAAAGGTTAATATTATACTATGTTACCGAGCAAAGAACCTAGTCGGTAAACCCTAAGGTTATTGCTATCAGTTAATGAAGGCAGAATGTCTACCGAGTGAAGTTTAGTATTTATCGAGTTGCAACCGAGTAATAACAAAATACATTAACTGATTACAAGCATTATTAATGAAGGAAGTTGATGAGCTGGCTATGATTAAATGATTGGTATGTCATGAATGAAGTTTGTTAAAGAATCTATGGCAAAGGAAAGTCGGTAGGAAGATCTACAGCTTAGATTGAACCGCAATACCCTAGCACAAGTTCCAAAAAATGTATGCAAGTTCCAAGGCAGGGTAAAACATTTTCAAATCGAAGGATACATTGAACCTGGACAAAGTTTGAAGATCTGATGGCTATGATTGATCATGGGAAATGTGATCAAGGAGATTAAGCGGTTGGCGAATTGTTTATAAATAGGGAACTACTGATAAACAATGCATGCGGGCAACTGTATGCACAGGGATGCTACATACTGATTACCGAGCCTTGAAGATCTGTTTTGAATAACAGAGTATAGAGCCCAACAGATGGACAAGATTAGTTCTATGTCTATATTGTATTGAGAAAATAAGAATTTGCTTTAGTATTTTAGATGTGAAGTTGCAGATAGATTTTTATTACTGTTATTTAGTGAAGTGATAGAAAATCTCTTAACCGAGTGGACTTAACAGTCTTATTTGTAAAACCCTCTAGCAAGGTGACATTCTGATTGAGTGTTTGAAATCCTTTAACAAGGTGAAGATCCTAACAGATCTGAGGGAAATCCCTTAACCGGGTCACATCTAGCAATGTGTTTTGTAATCTTTAACAGGATTTACTTTTAACCGAGCATACTCTAGAAGAGTATATTTTTTAGTGGGTCTGAAATCTCATAGTGGTTTTTCCCTATTTGGGTTTCCACGTTAAATCTGGTGTTATGAGTGTTATGATGTTTATATGCTTTTGACTTTGCATGTTTAGCAGTTTTGGTTATATTACTGAAGTATATGTTACCAAGGTTGAATATGATGTCATTATGGAAGATTAAGTTTGTATGATTCACCCCACCCCCCTCTCATCTTATTAGCTTGGCATCTGTACTTATCTTTAAGTATCAGAACTATCAGCTTCAAATTGAGGTATATCGTAAGTGATGCCCACTTCGGGGAAGAAAGCCGGATTGATCTTTCCTCCTTGATTTAGGCATTTGACTAAATGTTGTTTTTTGACAGAATGCTCTACTCCTCAATGGTTCCTTGTCAAATTCATTTGTTTTGTCTTGAAGATACAAGCGCATATGACGGAGGAATGTTCGATGAGATTTGAAGAGTTGGCGATTGATGTATAAAAATTTTCTTCGGTTGGCAAGTTTTAGAGAACTGGGTTGTTGTTTCCTCAACTTAGTGTTATGATAAATACTCTTTCTTCTCAGAATATGAGGATTAGTCGTGCACAAGCGATCAATGGTTTCCTTTGCTTTGTTTTAGATTTGGTTAGCTTGTTTGGAAACTTAAGTTTTACTTTATCAAATGAAGGTTTAGATGTCCCCTCACGACAAAGCGTGTCAAATGATATGGAATAAGAGCTTTCCCGATATGGAAACTCGATTTGACAACTTGGAGTTTAAAACAAGTATGTTTTGGATAAAAATCCGTTTGATTGAAGGACCTTTTGATACGTGCGATGATGTTTCCTGATTTTGATAGGAGAGATGTGTTTTATCTTGCGATTAGTTTTCAAATTTGAACAACTTTGTTTTATGGAAAACTTCTTTTTGGAATAGTTTTCGATACTCTGATATTGATTCTTTGTTTGAGGAGGTTCAAGATGAGGAAAGAAGGCTTCCTAAACTGTTTTTAGAATTTTCAAAAAATAGCTTCTGTTTTGCCCCCTGTTTTCTCAGTTTCTGTTATGCGCTAAGACAAAAACGCAATGCACTACTGAATTTCCTCAACGCACTAGAGAACAGACTCCACGCACTAAGCTACCCTTTGTGACGTGCTAACTAGATGTTTTGAATTTGTTTTGGTCTAAAAGGTTATGCGCTAATACGGTCTGCTAATGCGCTAACTTAAGGTCTCAATGCGCTAATTCGTGGTCTCTAAGCGCTATGTTGTTGCTTCAACGCGCTAGAATGTTTCCAGAAAACACTAAGTTTAAACTGCTAATTTTGGATTTGATGATGTGCTAAAGTTCAGAATGAATGCGCTAAGTTGAAGTTTTTAAGTGCTAAAATATGGTTTCCAAGCGCTAAGATGTTATTCTTACACGCTAAACTACCTTGGTAGTTCGATTTGGTGGTTTTCTGCAATTTTTGAACTTTGTTTTCAATGATGATGGATGATTTTCTGAAGTAATAAATGAAAGCACGACACAAAAGAGATAACCATTTTGCTTAGTCTAAATAATGAATGTATGTTCTGCGAGGATGTGTTCAAATCCCCAATGTTTTAACAAGTTTCAAATACAACAAAATACAATTCAATCAGACTCTTTATTCAAGGGTCATAAATAATACCATAGCCCACTAGTCTCGATACTCCGTCGGCTCAAACAGTCTTGTCACCCCCTAGGGGGCGCCCATTTTTTTGTCTTTTGCCAGAAATTAACTCAAAGTGAATTGCTTCACAATTGAGTAGTTATCTTGGTAGATATATGATGAATGATCTTGGGAGCGGATTCTTCCCCACCCTTGCACTATGATATTACAAATGTTTGGATACTGACTCGGCTCAAAGTTCTAATGCTAAAGTTCATAATCAGGCTTCTCATTCGATTGTCAGTGATAAACTCTTTCAGGAGGCTTCCCAACCTTTAGAACAAAGGTTTTACGTATCTCAAGGATATTGGGGGAAGGCTAATCGTTGCGCGCAACTGTTGAAAAGGACTTTCATCACTTTCCACTTTTGATTATAGTGGGTTGGAACACTTGGCATCAAAGTCGTTCCCCACTTAGGTCGTTCCCCTCCAATCGACCAAAGAATGGCTTTAAGAGTTATTCAACTCCTCGGGAGGGCAGGCCTGCTAAAAGATTTAATGCAATAAACACTGAAAGCATAAGAGTGGTCTGGCTTTTTGATCACCCAGTTAAGGGGAGAGCATATTCCTTCCACTTTCAAATCAAAGCACACAAGTGTTTGTTTTAACTTTTTATTGCAATGATTTGGTAAAATCTATATGGAGATATTGCTCCACCAAAACATGGTGTTTATTTTATCCCATCAAATTGGTGATTCTTTGATTTAGTAAAGGAACCTGGTCAACAAAGCAAAACTTCGATTTTGCATCAACAAAATAAAATCAGCAAAAGGGAAAGAACTTCCCTCTTTAACTTCATGAATAAAACAGGACAAGTGTGATTCTTTTACTTTGCAAAAATTGAATTTGATCCTTTTATGCACCAAAGGATGGTGAGGTTCTTTTTAAAGCTCTTTTTGCAAAAATAGAAAGTTTGTCTTGTTCTTTTTAATAACCCAAAAGGAAAGTTTTTCTCCTATGAAATCAAGAAAGATTTTTTATTGTGGTTCTTTTTAGGTACCCAAATGAGATGTGAGTTCAATTTTATCCTTTAGACAAGAATTAAAATACTTCAAACTTTTAACTAACTTAGCTAAGTTAGTAAAAAAAATTCAAACTATTTTAAATCCTAACTTAAAAAATAAAAATGGGCTCCCAAAACCTGCAAGAAACTGTCAGAAATCTTGCAAAAACAACAAGTAAAGCAATTAGCAAAAACATTGGCTTTGTGGACTTCTACAAGTCTAAATCTGATTTCGGTTACAAATTAATTTGTGTTCTTTGTCTGTGATGCGCTACCGAAAATACTGTATGCACTACAGAAAACCTGCGATGCACTATCAAAATAACCCAAAGCGCTGAACTGTTAGCCCGATGCGCTATTCTGTTAAGTTTCCACACTGAGATCTACAGGAAAGAAATTTAAAATCCTATGTGCTACGGGATGGTTTTTACGCACTAGAAAATGAGTCCCACGCACCGAACAGTGTACCAGATGTGCTAGAATGTTAACCAAATGCGCTAAGGGATGTTCCCCACACGCTGATTCTCCTTTCCCACGTACCTGTTGTATATGGTGAAAATGGATAACAATAATAACAATATTGAAAGGCTAAATGAATTCAACCACAAAACCCTAGCCTAACAATCAACAAAGATCCACCATAACATATGAAGATTACCTAAGACAATGCAAATCACATGAAATCACAAAGATTATACCATCACATGTCCAATAGGGTTTTGATCTCCATTCTTCCTATCTCCATTGATCTTGCTTGATATATTTGCTCTTAGATTTTACATGCACAAGAGCTCAACAAAGAACGGAATGTGGTTGCAAGTAGGATCGTAGTGTAGTCAATTGATCAAGTAGTTAACTCATTAGGTCATTAGGTCATTAGGGTTTGATAATGAAGGAAGCATCTCCTTATATAGAAGACACTATATGAAATGGAGGGATAAGATTGAGAGGTGTAAAAGGAGGTCGGCTATGATTAGAGGGTAGGTAAAAGAAATAATAAAATAATGAGAGGGGTAGGTAGTGTATGAATTAAGAGATGAATGACATGTGTCATAGGTAGAAAAAGGCTAATGAATTAATTAAATAAATAAAGATTTATTTAATTAATAGAAGAAGTGGGATCAATTAAATAAATAAGATATTTATTTAATTTAGGAAAAGGATAATTTAAATAAATAAATGTATTTATTTAAATGAGAAATAAGGCTAGAAGAGGATAAATGAATTAATTAAATAAATAAAGATTTATTTAATTAATAGAAGAATTAAGCTTAGATAATTAAATAAATAAAATATTTATTTAATTAGACATGACAATTTTAGGTGTCTACATTTTGCCCCTCTTTGAGACAATACGGCTTGTCGCGTTGTTTCAAAGAAGATAAGATGAACTGATACAGAGTTGCCCCAGAATGAGAATGATATGCCCCCTCGAGAGATTGGATGAAAATGTCTGAAAAGATTGCAGACAATCTCTCGATAAGAAAGACAAGATAGAATGGATTGACCGGATAAAGTGACAAAGTCACGAGATAACGAAGACTGGCTCGAGAAACGAAGGCTAGGGGTAGTCTATAAGATAGACCATGGGGGAAAATACATCCTCATTGTCATCTACACATCCACGAGATTAGAGTGTAGAGAGAGAAAAGAGCAGCAGCAGTCAGCAGCGATGGCTTTCATTCACAGATTCGACTGCGTTTGCCGATTTCAGAGGCCAGCAGAGGCAGGAGAGCTGGTAAGTACCACCAAACCTCCTCGTGCTTTGACACATTTAATTTTGTCATTAATGCATGTCGAATAGGGTAATAAATGCACGTTTATGTCAGGAAAGCGCGTTTGCGTTTGAAAAGTATGAATTTGCATCTTCTAGGTCAAATCGACAGTTCTATGATGAAAATATACTGTCGATTGGATAAGCTGCTGAGGGGATACACTCAAGCAGGTCCTCTAGGAAGACTAGGATAGATCAAGGCACTTTGTGATGAACAGTGAGTACCAAGATAGAGTACTTTGTGATGAACAGGGAGTACTGAAATATGAGCAGCACTTTGTGATGAACAGGGAGTGCAAATGTGAGTAACACTTTGTGATGAACAGTGAGTGTCACACACATAGTACTTTGTGATGAATAGGGAGTACCACTAGGATAAATAGCAACACTTTGTGATGAACAGTGAGTGTCACTAGGGTAGAAGCAACACTTTGTGATGAACAGTGAATGTCACTAGGACTGACATGATTGATTTGTGTGACTGCAGGAGTATTTGCCGACGCTAGAGTCACGGGAGAGATTCCTGTCGACGTAGAGGTTGCGACTTGAGTTGTCGCTCGAGGACAGAGCTGCCATCGAGGAGATGGGTTTGAGACATGTGCTGTATGTGCCTGAGTTTCGGGCAAACATGAGTTTGCTGACTGCGCTAGCTGAGAGATGGCACTCTGAGACGTGCACGTTTCATCTGCCGATGGGTGAGATGACAGTCACCCTGGAGGATGTATATAGGATTATGCGGATACCGATTAATGGGGAGCTGATTCTGTACGATCGAGACAGAGATAGGGATGCCCTTAGACGAGTGTTCTAGGATCCAAGACTGGAGATGAGGGTGGGACACGTGGCATGGGATACCATGACATGGATAGGATTAGCACTACTAATAGTGTTGGCAGGAGTGATCAGTGAGTTCCTCTGTATCAGTTTTGTACCATTTTGTATAATGATGTAGACACCTGCGGGTGATTGTAGCCATATGATTTTGACATCATTGTATCATGACACTTTATATATATATATGAGATGATGCATCTTTGTGGCAGCTATATGCATGTGTACCTATCTGATGAGATGTTCTTATGTGATGCTTATGATATGGATGCAAATATGTATATGATGCAATGCAATATTTTATTTTATTTTGTTCGTTTATGTTTTATATGTGTATGCATGATGCAAATGTGAATGTAAGTAATGCAGATGAATATGATAATGCAAATGTAAATTGTGCTAACAAGTGTTGTGTGCAGGATGTGATGCAGTTGTGATATCTATATGTATGTATGAAATGCTTATATGTGGTAATGTAGGTGCAGCTACATGAAATGCAAATGTTTTTGGTGTGTCATTATACTCAGTCATGTGATAGCAGGCTATGCGGACTCGAGAAGGACAATGGAAGTCAATCAAGAAAGGGGGATGGAAGACAGAAGATATGAAAGTGAAAGAGCTTCTTGTGCATTATCATCATTGAGCTTTATTATGGCAAGTAGGTTATGACAATCGAGGCATATGTTTGACCCAGAAAGTCATTGTACCTATTTGCATGGAGATAAGATAGTCACAAACAAGGAATGCCCCAGTTCACACTAGACTCACAGTGTCCTCATATCCTTGGACAAGTCATAGCATTACTAAGAGACAATCCATAGACAACAAATACAAATAGGTGACGATACCCCATCCTCGCCTTTCTAGTCAAAGACATCCCGGAAAAGCTAAAAGACATGTCACCAAAAAGATAAAATCAAAAGAAAACCAAGACTCGACACCAACACCCACTGTAGTCCTCAAGTTTAGTGTCTCTTGTCACTTGTATAAGTCTTATTTGATTGTGGTCACAATGTTTACTTTCACAGAAAGGATAGATAGCACTGAACCATAATGTTGTCTGAGTCTGTTGAAAGATTTGATTTGTTGAAGCCCATTGTTGTTGTTGTGTCTCATCTAAAACTGACTGAATCCATGAAACTGATACTTTATTGCGGAGAAGACGAAACCTTATTGCGGAATAGCGATGCAAATGCTGCTTTATTGTGGATTGTGCGCGGATAGACTGAAGGAAGCTGGAAGAAACTGTACTCCTCGAAACATGTGATGTTCTCAGTTCCACACCCATTACTAGACGTAGGATTTGCCTTAGCCACAGATAGGATCTGATTTATTATGGATGGAAAGGGATGAAAAGGGAGGTTTATTATGAATCGCTAACCAATCTTGGGTAGATCAATTGACAAACCATGATGGGAATGGGTAAGTTTATTATGGACGAATAGGTTGTGAGTGTGTGCAAAGTGAAACGATGAAAGAGAATCCTGAAGGAGGGAGGAGCAATGTCTCTACGCATGGCGCTGGTGACCCAGTTTTCACCATGGTACTTGCCCAGGGCGCCACCAAAGTGGTTTTCACCTTTGGACGAAATTATTTCTCTTTACTTTTTTCAATTTTTCAATGTTTTTTTGTGTCACAAGGCGCCTGTTTGCCAGGTTTTCACCAAGTAACGATTTTTTTGTGTTATAATTTTTTTTCGTATTTTTGAATTTAGGATACTTTGAAGAGCTATGTGTAGAACCTGCAAAGGTGCATGTTGTTGATAGGATCCTTCAAAGGTTCACCTTCTGTAGTTGAGAGCTGATATGCACCAGATCCATATGATGTTGTAATGATGTAAGGACCAAGCCAATTTGGTTCGAACTTGCCCTTCTTCTCTCTGTCTTGTTGATTTTTAGGATTTTCTCTGAGAACTAAGTCACCTACCTCAAATGTGCGAGGCCTGACCTTGTGATTGTAGCTGCGACTCATTCATTGTTGGTAAGCTTTGAGATGAATAAAAGCAATTTGTCTTCGTTCATCCAGTAGTTCTAGCTCTTGTAAGCGAGAGACCCTGTAGTCTTCATCACTGATGATGTTTTGCAAAGAGACCCGTAAAGAGGGTAGCTTGACCTCAATAGGCAAGATGGCTTCAGAACCATAGACTAATGAATAGGGTGTAGCTCCTGTAGGTGTACGGACACTTGTGCGGTAGGCCCAAAGTGCAGGATTAAGTTGGATATGCCAATTACGACCAGCATCATCGACTATCTTCTTTAAGATTTTAAGGATTGTTTTGTTAGACGCCTCAACTTGGCCATTACCTTAGGGGTAATATGGTGTGGAGAAATGACGAGAGATATGGAAGCGGTCACAGAGTTCGCGAACATCCTGATTTTTGAAGCGACGTTCGTTATCAGTGATAATGGAAACAGGAATACCGTATCGGCAAATGATATAGTTAAGGATGAATGTAGCAATCTATTTTCCAGTAACTTGTGTGAGAGGCACGACTTCAATCCATTTTGTAAAATACTTTGTGGCAGTGATAATGAATTTATGACCATTGGAAGAAGGAGGGTGAATCTTGCCTATGAGATCGAGTCCCCATTGACAAAAGGGCCAAGGAGACGTAAGTGGTTGAAGTTCTTGTGCTGGCGCATGTATGAGGTCTCCATGAATTTGACATTGCTTACATTTCTTGACAAACTAATATGAGTCTTTCTCCATATTGGGCCAGTAATATCTAGTCCTGATGAGTTTCTTGGCCAAGGTAGGACCACTAGCATGTGGACCACATATCCCTTCATGCACTTCCCGTAATGCAATCTGAGCTTCGTCGCTTTCTAAACATCTAAGAAGAGTGCCATCTAGACCTCGCCAGTATAGGATATCAGCTAAAATGACATATCGAGAGGATTGGCGAATGAAAGTGCAACGTTGGTTATTTGATAGATCAGGAGGTAAAGTATTGTCACGTAGGTATGTGAAAATGGAACCATATAACTGGGATTTGAGACCGACAACGCATAGCGTCTCAGTAGGCATGAACTCATATGAAGGGACCAAAAGGTTATCCACCAAGAACTCATAGCGGGTCTCGTTTGGAGGTAGATCGATCAGTGAAGCAATTGTAGCCATGACATCTGCGGTGCGATTCTGCTCTCTTGGTATCTGCTCAAAGTCTATCTTTGTGAAATGTTGTTTTAGACCATCCACCATTTGTTTATAAGGCATTAACTTTTCATCTTTTGTTTGATAATCACCAGTTGCTTGACGGATAACGAGTTGGGAGTCCCCAAAAACACGAAGTTCCTAGATCTTCCATTGAACTGCAATTCGTAATCCTGTTGTTAATGCCTCATATTCCGCTATATTGTTAGTGCAAGGAAATGATAAGCGGTATGATTTTGGTATAGAATCCCCTTGAGGAGTTATGAAGAGGATGTCAGCTCCTACCCCATGCTGTGTATATGAGTCGTCAAAGTATAGTTGCCATGGCTTTACATGTGACATTGTCAAAATGGATTCATCTGGAAATTTTGAACTTAGAGGAACATCATCTATCATGGGAGCATCTGCTAATTGATCTGCGATGGCTTGTCCTTTTATTGATTTTCTGTCCACATACTCGATGTCGAATTCACTCAGTATCATTACCCATTTGGCCAGTCGCCCAGTAAGTGTTGCCTTATTGAGAAGGTATTTCAATGGATCTATCCTTGCAACTAACTTTGTCTTATGAGTAAGCATGTAATGTCATAATTTCTATGAAGTAAAGACCACAGCGAGGCAGGCGCGCTCAATTGGTGTGTAGTTTAGCTCATATCCCACCAATGTGCGACTGATATAATATACTGCTTTTTCCTTGCCTTCAGCAATTTGTTGCGCTAAGAGTGCCCCCAATGCTGTTGGAGTAGCTGAAATGTATAATAACAGTGGTTGATCTGGAACTGGTGGCATCAGAACTGGCGGATTTAGAAGATAATCTTTGAGCATCTGGAAAGCCTGTTGACAGTTGTCATCCCATTTGAATTTGATGTTTTTATGTAGCAGGTGTTGAAACAGATTACACTTATCTGCTAGTTGTGCTATAAATCTTCGGATGGACTGGAGTCTGCCTTGTAAGGATCGAAGTTGACTGATATTTCTTGGTGGTTGCATTTCCAAGATAGCTTTGACTTTTGCTGGATCCGCTTCAATTCCTCTTTTGGATACAATGAATCCTAGGAGCTTCCCAGAGGTTACTCCAAAGACACATTTCTTAGGGTTTAATCTTACTTTGTATTTTTCCAACCGATCAAACGCAACTGAAAGTATGTCCAAATGTGTATTTCTATCTATTGATTTGACCAAGAGGTCAGCAACATAATCTTCCACAGTTACATGCATGAGATCATGAAAGATAGTAGTCATGGCTCTTTGATATGTAGCACCTGCATTCTTTAACTCAAAAGGCATGACATTCCAGTAGAAAGTTCCCCATGGACAAGTAAATGATGTTTTGTGTTGATCCTCGGGTGCGATTCTTATCTGATTATAGCCAGAGAATCCATCCATTAATGATAGAATTTCATGACCTGCTGTGAGATCAACAATCAAGTCAATGTTTGGTAATGGGAAGTCATCCTTTGGACAAGCTTTGTTGATGTCTCTGAAATCTGTGCAAATTCTGATGCTGCGATCTGGTTTATTGACAGGTACCAAGTTGGAGATCCATTCGGGATAATCAATTGGGCGTATGAATCCGACATCGAGTAATTTCTCAAGTTCTGCTTTGACTAGTAGTGCCACTTGTGGATGCATTTTTCTTAATTTCTGTTTTACTGGTTTTGCCCCCGGTTTGACTGTCAGATGATGCATTACCAAATCTGGATCCAATCTAGGCATATCAGCGTATGACCAGGCAAAGTTGATTTGTCGCTTTTTGAAGAAACTTATGAATTTTGACCTTTCAGACTCTGTCAGTGATTGAGCTAGGAATATGTTGTGTGGAACCTCTTCTGTACCGATGTTCATTTTGATAGCCTCCTCTACCAACATGGATGATTTTCCTCATATGATGATGGGAGAATGTAGAGCCTTCCATCTTCGGGTGCCTAAGAGAGGTTTTCACCCTCATATACGTCCTTTCTTTTTACTTTTTTGGGGTCAGATAGCGCCACAGTGTGGTTTTCGCCATAAGACCCTTGATTTGTTCTTATTTTCACATTTTTGCGACTGGAAGGTCCGACACCCTCACCAAAATATGCCACGCTATTGAGTTCTATAGTGTATCCCGCTTTATGATCTCCAGGGGGAAGATCATCTCGTATGCCTAGATAGTCAATAAAAGCTTCATCGTTTTGGAATGTATCCAACTGTGCAGGTCCTTCATGATCTTAGTCAATGAGTTGGTGGTGAACAAGGGGAAGGTCGTTAATGTCTTCGAAGTTAGCGGGGCTAAGAGTGAAGATGTGGTTATATTCGGGTATGTCAAGGTAATTATCGAGGTCATCGATGGCACTCTCCTCATCAGTCTCGATCGTGAACGAATCCAAATTATCATCACTAGTAGCGCATTCCGGAACAGGTGTTCTCATCCTATATGATTTCAACCTAGAACCTTGAGACAAGGACTGTGTAGACTCCTCATGGGTTGTTTCCTGAACAACTCTGAATTTGTTATAAAACTCCTCCTCTTCTGTGGGTTCACTTGGCTCTCTAAATGTCTCGGTGAGCTCGTAGTCACTAGAAGACTTGTCAGAACTCCATTCCCATTCATTGGAATCTATGGAATAGCAATTCTCTTGTTGAATTTTGGCAGCTTTGATTTGTAAGGCTTCTTCTGTCCTTTGGGTGTGGACCTTGGAAGTTAAGAAACCAAGTCCTTTCGAGCGTTCCTTCTTGAAAGTCAATTCAGGTTGTAAAGGTTCAATGATGCCTTCCTTTCGTAACCCCAAAGGGCTTTTTCCATCATACCCAAATTTTTGTAGAATTTTGAAGCCTTTGCCATATTTCTCACATGGTAGATTGACGTGATCTTGTGTTTCCTCTTCATTGTCTCTGAAAAGCATTTGGTATAAATCTTCCTCTTCTAGTTCACCCCATCTTTGAAAGGTAGTAGGGTCCCATTTGAGCGTCATGATGGAGATTTGCTTGTTAGGATGTGGTCTTCCATATTCTTTTGGGGAACTCATGACTTGTCTTAAGTACATGGTCTGACTGAAAGTATATTCCCCCATGCCTTTGTCCTGAAACTTGCCTCTAAGCTCACCTTGTTTGGATGTCGAAGGTTTTAATGACTCAGGATCAATGTATGTCGATGAAGGAACAGCTTCCTGATTACTAGGAATGATGGTCTCAGTCTTTGATTTCAGGTTATTGCAATATATGAATGGATTAGGATCACCGTTAACTGTTACTTCCACTCCATTATGAGGAAACTTAATGCATTGGTGATATGTGGATGGGACTGCCCTCATTTCAGGGATCCAAGGACGTCCTAACAATATGTTATAAGTGAGATTTAAATCCAGGACTTGACAGACCACATCCTTTGTAACTGGCCCAACTCTGAGAGGTAAGATGACTGTACCCTTGGATGAACGCTCTTCATCATCATATGCCTTAATGGTGATCCTGTTTGTAGAATTCACAGCTTTATCAGAATATCCCAATTGTGTGATAGTGCTTAATGTGCAAATGTTCAGACCTGCTCCTCCATCTATCAGGACTCATTTTATTCGATGTTTGTGTATGAAGGCTTCAATGTGTAATAGTGCATTATGCAGCTGACTTACAGAGGCGTCATCAGCTTCTGTGAAAGTAAGTGAATGTGGAATGGAAAGGTATCCCACCATGGCTTGAAACTGGTCCACGTTTAGATCAGTAGGAACAGCAGTATCTCTCAGGATTTTATCAAGAATGGCTTTATGTGCGGGAGATATGCGTAATAGTTCAAGGATTGAAATGAGCATGGGTGTCTTCCCTAACTGTTCTACAAGGTCATACTCAGGTTTGGTTGATGAAGAATCTGTGTTTTTAGTTGGAGCACCTTGCAAAGTGATTTTACCTCGGTGGGTTGTAACATGACATTTAGAGGTAGGTTCAGAAGAAGATCCAACACCTTTTAGGACAATCTTGGGTCTCTGGGTAGAATTCTCAGACGCTTTGTCCTTGATGATAATGGTAGAGACATAATTGTCCATTGAAATGTGATTGATAGTTGAATCATAGTTATAGGATTCTCTGGTATAGTTGGTT
Organism: Cryptomeria japonica; assembly: GCF_030272615.1. Lineage (NCBI taxonomy): Eukaryota > Viridiplantae > Streptophyta > Pinopsida > Cupressales > Cupressaceae > Cryptomeria > Cryptomeria japonica. Next base: position 155,491,963 of record NC_081409.1, on the reverse strand, counting down.
TGATCATCTGTGGCTTTAGCTTTTCCCTTGTCATGTTTTGGGAATGGTTCTTTAAACATCTCATGTTCTTGATTGGATGAATGTCCCTCAATCTCAATATCACCTCTATCAATGAGATCCTGTATGATGTTCTTCAGTCGATGACAATTTCTTGTCTTATGACCCTTGCTCTTATGAAATTCACAATACTCATCATCATTCCACCAATTTGGTTTGACCTTTGGTTCATATGGTGGGAAATCTGGAATTGTGATCACCTTGTTTGCCACTAACTTCTTGAAAATTAACTCAAGTGGTTCTCCCAACGAAGTGTACTTCCTTTGTGATCTGGAAGTTGTTTGAGTATTCACTTGATTGTTTGTAGAACTTGATCCCGAAAAGATGACTTTGGGTCACACTGTGTTGGCATCAACAACACCATCATTGACCGTGTTCTTGTTTTTATTCCAAAATCTTGGCTTGTCTTTTCCTTTAAAGTCATCTTTGTTTTCCTTGAATATCTTGATAACTCCTTGTTCAATTAGGACCTTTTCTGTCGCTAAGCCTTTTTCAATGTCATCCTTGAAGGTGGACAAACAAGCTTTCCTTAGATCATAGCCAATGTCTTTGTTAACATTTTGTGTGAACATTTCTACCATTTGTTTTTGTGGAATTTCACAAGAGCATCTGCTGGCTAGATTTCTCCATCTTTGTAAAAATGATGCAAAAGATTCTCCCTCTTTTTGCTTGGTGTTGCACAAAGTAGTGACTGATATGTCTGTCTCTATATTGTAGGAGAAATGTTGAATAAATGCCTCTGCTAAGTCACCCCATGACTTAATTCCAGGTGGAAGTTGGGAGAACCATTCCATAGCTTGATCACCTAAGCTTCGTGGGAATAATCTCATCAAATATGTCTCTTCTGCTGCTACCTCAATGCAAGCTGTGAAAAATTGTCTTATGTGTGCCTTAGGATCCCCTTTTCCTCTATACTTATCAAATTTAGGCGTCACAAAGTGTGTAGGAAAAGGAGGCATTGGAATGCTCTTGTCAATTGGATAAGGACATATGTCTCTCATTGTGTATGTTGGCTTCGGTGTATTTATGTCCTCCATTTTCTTTTGTAAGTCCCTGATTTGTTGCTCCAAACTGCTCTTAGGTGGAGATCGACCTCTTGGACCATATCCTATGTTTGAGGTACCCATTGGAGGAGGTGCATGTTGCATGTATGGATGATATTAATCATACACATGTTCATATGGAGGAGGTCTATAATGATGCTGCATATATGGACCACTTGGTATAGATTCATGTTGAGGAACACCATATCTATTTTGTTCATGTATACCATATTCTACAGGCATGTCATGTTCCATTGTGTTGCCCCCAAATTTGACATGAGGTTTCCTTGTGTCCAAATTTTGAGCATGCCTTTGAACATCCAATTGTTTTGGTGGTTGATCCTTAGCATTAGTATGTGATTGAGCATATTTGTCTGCATACGACTTCCATAATGGTCTACGAAGGTAAGTATCATATGTTTGACCATGTGTATGTGGGACCTCTGGTTTTTGAAGCAAAGCTGATGGTGATTCCGGTACCATGTGTGGTCCTCTATTTCCTCCACTATTAGGTCTCCTTTGATCCATATTGGAGTTAGGTTGTTGCAAAGGTCTATGTTCCATTATTTGAGACATGTCAAAATCATGAGGTATCTTGGCTCCACTTTGTGCCATCATTTGTAAGAAGTATTGTCTATCCCTCCTCATTATTTCCTCAACCAATCGATTGAAATGGGGATTCATAATGGATTCTTCCACATCTGCTGAATGTACTGAAAAGTTGTCCACATTGTCATTGTGTGTAGCATTGTTGTTTATAGTGTCCATGTTCTCAACATTTGGAATGTTTCTATAGACATCCATGTCAGGTAATGTATTATGATCAGAATTGAAAAAGATATCATTGTCATACTCATAAGAACTCATGTTTGCGGACTCTTGAGCATCTTTAGTTTCTCTCCTAGATTTTTGAAGACGGGTTTCAACCATGAACTAGGTATTGACCAAGATGTGTGAGACTAGATGAAAAATGGAAAGAGTATGGAAGACCAAGAATTGAATGGAACGTAAATGAGTCTGAAGTGTACTTGCAATGTCCAAAGTGTAAGACGAAGTATGTATGTAGTAGAGTAGGTGTGACTTCCAAAGAGAGGATAGTTTCTCTTGATGAGGTAAGTTGACCTTGACTCTAAGTAAAACCAAATAAGACCCAAAGGTAAGAAACCTTGATGAGGGACCACTTAGCAAAGTGTTGTTGTATGTAGTGTGTTGGCAAAGTATGATGAGGACAAGCAAGTGACCTTTTGACTCAAGTTTAGACAAATGTGAATTTAATGCAAGGTGTAAAGCAATGATGGATTTTGTGAGACCCAAGGACAGGTTGAACGCTAAATGAAACCCTAGAGAGATGACCTAGGAAGCTCAAGAATTCCGAAACTGACTGTGTTGTTTGCTGGACTGTAACAGTTTTTCAATTCTGGACACAGACACGCCTGTATACTTCACAGACGTGGTTTCCCGACACAGACGCGGCTCTGTTTAACACAGACGTGTTCTAAGATTTTCTTGTTTATGTTTGCTGGACCGTAACAGTTTTTCAATTCTGGACACAGACGTGCCTGTATACTTCACAGACGCAATTTCCTGACACAGACGCTTCTCTGTTTAACACAGACGCGCTTATGAGATTTTTTTGTTTGCCAAATGCAATGTTGACTGTTGGAACACAGACGCGATTCTGTCCTTCACAGACGCGGCTAGACAACACAGACGCTATTATGCTTGACTCAGACGCGTTTCTGCAAATTTTGTGCAATTTTTCCAATCTGTGAAGTTGTGACCAAATCTGAATGTTTGACTGATTTTCGTGACAAGAGGACACAATTTTGATGAGGACTCAATGTTTGCAAGTGTTTAGACTCAAAATGACTCCAAGAAAAGTGTGTTGTTTGATGTAAAAATGTTTTGCATACACTTGAAGACACAAAAGACACAATGTTTTGTTGTTTGGTCTTGAATGTTTTGAATGTTTAACATAAGTCAAGCACAATTCTTATGGCTGGCCAAGACAATAGTTGTTGATCCCACATGGGGTTTTACCCCCGAGGCAATGCTATTCAGAGCGGATACTTAGATGCTTGACCTCACTGGCTCCACCCTTAGCACTCACTTCTCGGGTCAGCCAAGCATCAGTCCCCACGAAAACTCCCCGTGGCGAACTTTGTATCTCTACTAAGAACCGTATGTGTGTGGGCCGCTACTAGAGGTCTGACCTCCTGCCCCAACAACTAGAAGGATTTGGGCTTCTAAAACAAAAAGGTGCTAGTAAGGGCATCCGCTCATGTGGCCATACATGCGGCACTTTCAGCTCTGTAAATACAGAAGGCTCCCAGCCGGTAGGGGTTATGTCCTACAAATGATCAAATAAATTTGATCAAACGGGTTTATGGGGAGACATAGTGTCGGTATGAACTAATCAGCACACGTTATTCATAGTTTTCACCATGAATACATTTATTTATAGTGGTTTGGAAGAAGGTGGCTTTTCTTTTGCTACCACTTGGGTCATTCTCTTCTCACTAGTAGTCCTAATGACCACACGAGAAGACAGGCCCTCTAAAGATTAAACAAAAAGAGTCTATTGCTCAAGACACAAAAGACAATGATTCAATTTTAGTGCACCAATGGAAGTGTTTACTAGTCTATGAAAACAAGGCACACAATAAAAATCCAAAAACCCTCGCCAAGGACCTGCGCCAAAGATTTGTTAGTAGTTTGGGTTGTTTCAAATGATCACCCCTTCCTACAAGCACACAAGTTAGGTAAATTTTAAAACCCAAAAGACTTTGTGAAAATAGGGGCCTTCAACCAAATGATTTTGCTTCCAAGACAAGCTGCACCAATTTTGTTAGCTAGATCTGAAAATGTTAGTCCAAAAATAAACCAGATCTGAAACCCTAAATGCAAAATCCGAAAACTGAATCAATGAAAAATGCGAAATTTCAAAACTGGTGAACACAGACGCGGTTACCCTCTACACAGACGCGCCTCTGTGACACAGACGTGGTTCTGTGAATCACAGATGCGGATAAAAAACACAGACGTGCTTCCCAGACGCAGACGCGGATTAAAATGACACAGACGCGTTTCAGTAACATCGACGCGCCTTTCGAAGACCTGCCAAATAAAATTTTGTCGAAAACACAGACGCGATTCCAGATGTCACAGACACGCTAGAAAATCAAAAACGCGATCCGAAAGTATGCAGACGCGAAAATGTCGAAAATGCCAGATCTGCAACTTCAAACACAAAATCTACAACCAAAGGTTAAATGCAAAAGGGACAAGAGTCCCACCGGGCGTGCCAAAATGTATATGGTGAAAATGGATAACAATAATAACAATATTGAAAGGCTAAATGAATTCAACCACAAAACCCTAGCCTAACAATCAACAAAGATCCACCATAACATATGAAGATTACCTAAGACAATGCAAATCACATGAAATCACAAAGATTATACCATCACATGTCCAATAGGGTTTTGATCTCCATTCTTCCTATCTCCATTGATCTTGCTTGATATATTTGCTCTTAGATTTTACATGCACAAGAGCTCAACAAAGAACGGAATGTGGTTGCAAGTAGGATCGTAGTGTAGTCAATTGATCAAGTAGTTAACTCATTAGGTCATTAGGTCATTAGGGTTTGATAATGAAGGAAGCATCTCCTTATATAGAAGACACTATATGAAATGGAGGGATAAGATTGAGAGGTGTAAAAGGAGGTCGGCTATGATTAGAGGGTAGGTAAAAGAAATAATAAAATAATGAGAGGGGTAGGTAGTGTATGAATTAAGAGATGAATGACATGTGTCATAGGTAGAAAAAGGCTAATGAATTAATTAAATAAATAAAGATTTATTTAATTAATAGAAGAAGTGGGATCAATTAAATAAATAAGATATTTATTTAATTTAGGAAAAGGATAATTTAAATAAATAAATGTATTTATTTAAATGAGAAATAAGGCTAGAAGAGGATAAATGAATTAATTAAATAAATAAAGATTTATTTAATTAATAGAAGAATTAAGCTTAGATAATTAAATAAATAAAATATTTATTTAATTAGACATGACAATTTTAGGTGTCTACACCTGTAATGATGGTTAGATTCAAAAACCAATTTGATTTATGGGGTTATGCCCCACGGTGGGTGCCAGAAATGTATGCGGGAAAAGCGGTTCAATGAAACTCAATATGTAAAAATATTCAAAGGACTTGTCCACACACCAATGGGACTCTTGGTGCAAGTTATGAAGTCATGAGGAATGACTCAACTTCCCAAGGTGGGTTCCATGGTTCTCTATCTCACAAGGTCCCTCAGGCCAATGCCTTTGCTCTCAGATCACTGAGCAAAGTGACTTAGGGATGACCAATGCAAGAATGAGGGATGCTTTAGATTAATTTTAACATGAATGCATCCTATTTATGCATGATTTTATTAAATGAGTTAAACTAGATTATAAGATGACAAGATTAGTAACAATACTGTCCTAACATGATATACTAGTTATATGATTTAAGCTCATGATAATAGAAATGCTCTAAAATACTTATTAGATTAATTCCTATTACAAAGAGAGGCTAGATGCATGCTAAAATTGAGTATAAGTGTGATACTAAAAGCTTGGATGATCAAAATGGAGGAATGAGAGCTCTATTTATAGGGAAAATAGGGCAATGGATGTTCAGGATTGAAGGATCTAATCAAGTGTCAAGATTGAAAGTTATCAATCCATGTTTACAATTTCCACCAATGAAATGGTGACAATTGTCAACATAAGACTGTTTGAGAGGAGAGGTAAGAAGCATTAAATGCTTGAGAAGACCTCATGGTTACCTTAGAAGGTAAGGGTTAAGGTTAGGTTAGGGTTATCCAATGGATAAATCTTTTACCCAAGGGCTAAACTCTTGTGCAAAGGTTAAAGGGATAACCATGGTCAAAGCAATGAATGCTTGATGAGACCCCTGGGTTAGATGAGGGTTAAGTTAGGCAAAAAGTCTCTAACCATGCCACTAAGGGTTAGTTAACCATTAATGGTTTGAAGACTTTGGGGACAAATTTGGAAGAGTCCTTCCAAATTTGGGGGTATTCAACAAGTTAGCTTGTTGACGGCATAAAGGCTTTAATGTCTTTGGAAGACTTTACTCCAAATTTGAGAAGTGACCTCCTCAAATTTAGGGAAAGGGGATAATTGATGGGTTTAGGCTAATTGATTAGGACTAGATAAGTTCTAGAAGAATTTAGGAAGAGGGTTAGGATGCAAATGGGAGATGTAGGAAAATGCAAGTGGATGAGGGATAATAGGATTTAATTAAAATAAACTATTTTATTTCAATTTGGTTGCAAATTGGGAATTTAAATAAATTAGATTTATTTAGTTGGGGTGAACTATTTAATTAAATGTAAATTTAATTAAAAAGTAGAGAGAAGGGTTTTAATTAAATAAAATGATTTATTCAATTAAATGATATAAATGACTTAAGTGAATTTAAATAAATAAATTGAATAATTTATTTAATTAAATAGAAGAATGTGGATGATTTAATTAAATTAGATTTAACTAACTAGAGGAATGAGAATAAAATGAACATTAAATATTCATTTAGGAATATGGTCATTTTTACACATCTACACTAACCTTATGATTAAAAACTTGTTAAAATAGACAATTTTTCAAAATAGGAACAAATTCTTTTTTTTCTCAAATCCTCTTCTCTTACTTTTTGAAGGTTTTAGGACTATGTGTATTGATAGCTTTGCATGAGCTTCATGACCCAATCTATGACTTCTAGAAATGTAGTTAGAAGAATCTTGCAAAATTTGAACATAACTCAAATTAGATACAGTCCTACTAGACTAGACCTTAGGTTCTCAATCGAGTTCTGATTCTACTCTTTCAAACTCTTCAAATTATCAATCGGGTTCTCCCTCTAGGTCTCCTCCTCCTGTGGATAACGATGCTTCTCTTAGAGTTGTCTTTGAGTAAGTTCAATCCTTGGAAGAGAACCTAAGGGACTTTGAGAGTTTTCTTCATCAAGATAGCCTATTAACTCAGGCAACCCCTAATGTCAATAATCTAAAATATCTACTTATCTCGGATTGAAAGGGCCTTGAGATAATTTGTGCATTGACCAACATAGTTGAGATGCATTTGCCTTCACATACATCAGTCTTTGCTAAACCTCATGATACTCATTTGGACATCATTGGTACCCAGTTGAATGTCCCAATTCCTAAGGTGTTGATGTACATGGTAGAGTCCAAACCTGTTCTGACTCCTATATCTTCTGGTAATAACACAAAGACTATGACTGTGCCTTCCATTATCCCTAGTATTAACATCTCTATGAATCCTTTGGGGTATAACATCCCTTTCAACCATTTCCAAAAATTTAAATTCCCTAGTATTAATATCTCTATGAATCATTAGAGATATTTTGCAAGAAGTAATGTATTCGTTGAGGCTTCATTTGAGCTCCCACGAGCTATCAAATGGCCATTGTGTCTGACATGGACATAAAGGTTGTGAACAAAAGTTTTCATTAGGGATTTAAATATCACTGGAACCTTTCAAATGTCCTATGAGCATGCGAAGGTCATAAAAAATAATGAAATGGAAGACATGTTGGCCTAGAGTTGGTTTCACTAGAGCTTACACATTTGTTGGGATGCCCAAAAAGCTCCTACGATCTAGCAGAACACTTATAAATATTGTCTTTTAGACCAAATGTGGTGACAAGGATAAAGTTCAACGATTTGTCGGATGTTTCAAAGATGACATGGATCTGAGGTTTCTTTTTACTAAAGTTTTAATATTAATTGGAACATTTCTTTTGTCCCAGCAAGGCGATGAAGCAGTGTGTGTATAATCAATTTGTTGAGTTGAAAGGTTTCGTTGAAGCTAAACACTTCACGAGAACGTTCTAAGGGCTCACACAGAAAAATGAAATAAGTACATGGCAAAGTTGAAAGGTAAAAAAGAAACTATCCCTTTTCACTAAAGGAGATTCAAATCTCAATGAAAGTCATTGATCTAATTTCATCAATGGCTAAAATTCAAAGTGAACCATGGTTCAGTGGCATATAACCAGTTCTCACAAATTTGCATTATTGGCACCAATTTGAGGGTTTTAATCAGATTTTTTCAAATTTATTCTCACAATTTGAATAAGAAAATATTCATAGAGAAATCAGAAAGTGAAGAAGAGGTGTTTGGTGATTTACTCCAGGAAAAGAAGAATCTCTAGTAGCTATTTTGCAGAAAAAATTGACACCATTATAACCTGTAAGTACTCCATCACTTTCTTGCAAACATTATGGTTTTTTTTGTGAGATTTTAAAGGTTGAAATTAAATGAATTTCTTGTAATTCTAAGTGTGTTCTCTATTTTGGTAATGAATTGTCTTAAAGGATACCAAATGGGTAAGTGCACCAAGATGGTGAACAAAAAGGGGTACAAGTAGCCATTTTTTCCTGAAATCAGCTAAACTTGAACTTGGAGGAGCAATTTGAGACTCTTCCACTCAAAAATTGAAGATACCAAAAGAACAAGAATTGTAGTACTCTAAATCTAGTTTCCAAACTACTAAATTTTTTCAGAAATGGATAAGAATAAGATGGTTAAATGTTTCACACACGCAAAATTGTTCCTTTTTTTTTCAACAAAACATAACGTAGTGTTTGGTGTGCACGTCAAAAAAAGTTGTAGTTACAATTAGTAGTTTGAAAAACCCTTTAGTAAAAAATAGTTAAGAGTGAGTACTAGAAGTTGTGTATTTTTTGTAATTTTTTGTTGAGTATTTTTTTTTTATGCATCCAAAAAATCAGGTACTTGTTTGTGTGTGTCACAAAACTTGCACTAAAATAATTGAAAATTCATTTTTTTTTTTTTGAAGTGTAAATATTGAAGTGTATAACAATAATATATAATTTGTTTCAAACTTGGACAAGTAGTTAAAAATTTATTGAAAAAATGGTACACATTTTTCTCTAAGAACACTGGATACATTGCTAAAAGAAATTAAAAAATTACTATGATAATGTTGTTCAAATCTAAAAAAATATATATGCTTAGAAATCTTAGAAGTTGTGTGATATTATGGTGGCAGTTTTACAAATACCCACTTGATAACGTGTAAACTTGATGACGAGGAAGTTGAGAAACTAGACTTGATGAAGAAAACATGTAAAAAGGAGGAAAATAAAGCTCCCAAGCCTCAATCTTGTCATCCAAGCCTAAGTACAAGTCTTAATGCATACATGTAAAAAATAATTTGTGATTTTAATTTAAAAAACTCAATCGGATTTTTATGCGTAAAGAACTTGTATGAGTTAACTTGACTTTATGTCATATATATGTGTGTGTAAACGTATATATATATATGCACACGCACACACACACACACATGTATGTATGTATATGTATGTATGTATGTGTGTGTGTGTGTGTATATACACATACACATGTATATGTATATGTGTGTGTGTGTGTGTGTGTGTGTGTGTGTGTGTGTGTGTGTGTGTGTGTGTATATATATATACTGATGCACTGCTAAATGGACAAGGTTAGCAAATGACAAACAACACAAGACACAAGAAATCGTTAGTGTTAGTCAATCAAAAACTAATCTAAACAGGCATATCAAAAGAGATACTAAAATCATGCTAATATATCTAACAAATGAAACAAAGATAATAAGGCATCTCCAAATACCTCTTAGCATGCTCTTATCTCCTTCTCCCTTGTTCCTCTCCTCTCCAAGTTCCAAAATAGTGTAGCTCTCCGCAGCTTTTTGCACTATGGATGCTTATGGAGGATTGAGATTTTAGTATTTTGCTCTAAATGTAAAATGAAAAGCTAAAATACTAGATGCTATTAAAATGATTGATTTTAACCAAAATAACAAGATTTTAGTTTTGATATGCTAAATGCTCTTTAAAATGCCTATAGGTTAAATGCATGCAAGTTTTCAGGATCTGGATTATGAAGAAATGGGCTCTATTTATAGAGAAAATGGAGCAATGGATGGTTGAGATTGAACAATCTCAACAAGGGTCAAGATTGAATGATTTCAAATCCATGTGAGGGCTTTCAACCCAATCCTAGGATGACAAGTGTCAATGTGAGATAGGTTGAGAGGAGAGGGAATAAGCATTAAATGCTTGATCTGACCTTGGGAGTTAAAGTCAAGGTTAGTTGAATGAATAAACTCTTTATTCAAAGAATAAAGCTTTTATCCAATGGATAAACTCTTGTGCAAATGTAAAAAGGGATAAATATGGTCAAAACAATAAATGTTTGGGGAAACAAGTTTGAAATAACCATAAATGGTTATGTAAGAGCCATAAATGGTCATGTAAGAGCCATTAGTGGTCTTTGAAGACTTTGGGGGTTAATTTGTTGAACACACAAAACATTAAAAAAATTTCAAAGACTTTTGAAGTCTTTGAGAAGTGACTTCATTTTGCTTAGGAATGTGACAATAATTAAATGATGGATTAGGCTAATTAGGAAGGGGTTAGAAGAATCTAGAAGGAGATTTAGGAATGCAATTGGATTTGGTGGGTGAGGAAAAAATGGGATTTTATTAAAAGAAAAATTCATTTATTCCAATAAATGTGTGCAAGTTGCTTTTGTAGGAAAATGCAAGTGGGGGGGATAATGATTTAAATAAATGTTTTATTTAAAAGAGGAAAAGGGGGATTTAATTAAATAAATAGATTTTATTTATTTAATTAATTGGAATTTGGTTTAATGAATTAATTAAAATAAATTGAATAATTTATTTAACTAATAGGAGAATATTTGGAGATGAATTAATTAAATATTAATTTAATTAACTGATGGCTAGTGGATTTTTAATCAAATAAATAGCGAATATTTATTTAATTAAGCTGGACAGATTTGTGTGACTACATTTGCCCCTCTTTGAGACAGTGCGGTTTATCGCATCGCTTCAAAGAAAGAAAAACTGGTGTGAAGAAATGCCCCATTAATTTAATGGGTGGTATGCCCTCTCGAGAGATGGGCTGAAAAAATTTGAAAAATTGGGCGATCTCTCGAAAATGAATGAAAAGTGGCAAGGTGGTAGAAGAGAAGGATTTAGCCATACGGGTGAAAAATAGAAGAAAACGGGGGTAAAATGGAGAAATGGAGGGCTCGGGAATTTTACAGGGACCATGGCGGTGAGCGGGGGGAAGTTATGGTGACGGCGAAGGGTATAAATGGGGTGAAAGAGGTGAAAACAGGATCATTTGTGACCACGACCAGTGTGAAACTAGAGCTCTGATAGTGACATTCGGAGGAGCGAGTAGCAGTCAGGATACCAGTACCGATTATAGAGCACAGATTTGAGCGAGTCCGACGGTTCCAGCGGCTAGACAACTACGGACCAGCAGTACGTAAATTGGAATTTTGAATTTTTATGCATTTTTGATAGGCTTTTTGCTGAGTCCAAGTTGAGTCGGAGCAATAGCGTTGAAACTATGGTTTTGGCACTTTTGCTCAATTAACTAGCGCTATGGTGCCGCAATGGCGCTATTGGCCTATTGTTTGAGCACTTGTGAAATAGTTTAGCGCTATTGTATGTATGTTTAGGCACTATTGAGTGCTTAATTGAGCGCTATTGAGCTGAATGAGCACTACTGTGTAGTTGTTTTAGTGCATTTGTACTTTGAGCATTGTTGGATAGCTTATTGAGTGCCTTTGTTAGGGTTGTAGCGCTATTGTTGAGAAACTAACACTTTTGTTGGTAAAATAGCGCTTTTGTTTTAGGATAAAGAGATGCCCCAGTTTGGATGAAGAAAATCTCTCAATGTCAATGATGGATGGATGGCGATGTGAAGTGGGAGTTGTTTTGAACCATAGCAGCCTAATGAGACTTAGGTCATTTTTAGGATAAATGTCCGTTTGAAGTCTAGGTGGCCATGATTGCTTACCTATTGAGACCTGAAGATACTTGATCAAAGTATCTGTTGATAGTCTAGGTTTAAACTTTAAGAAAGTTTGAAAACAAAACAACTGACGATGATTGATGAATGTCCATGTGCAGGAGGATCTAGGCGTGTTATAGTTACGCGAGAGACATCCAACGACACAGGGGTTGCGGGATCGATTGACGGAGGCAGAGATAGATTGTATTGCTGCTACTAGATTGTATGAGGTGATGCCCGTGATTCAGATGAATCACAGTTTGATCACAGCATTAGCCGAGCGGTGGCATAGCGAGACGTCCACCTTCCATCTGGCACAGGGGGAGATGACAATGACTCTAGAGGATGTGTGGTGCATCCTGCGGATTCTAATTCAGGGGGAGCTGGTCACATATGACAGATCCTGGGGGACCCTTGCAGTTCAGAGGTTTTTTGATGAGGATGTTTTTATTGATGATGGTTCTATTGCCTGGGAGGAGATAGCGATGTTATATGAGCCTCTACTAGCAGTTCTATCAGGTATCGTGGGAGGACTTCTGTGTCCTGACAGGCGACCACATGGTTTGGCCGTGGGCTGGGGGCAGGTGATCGAGATGATGATTACCGAGGGGACCCGATTTGCTTGGGGGTCGTGCGTGCTGGCACACCTGTACTAGGAGCTTCATGAGGTGGTTTACCGGGGGAGGGGCTCCTTAGCAGTGGGAGTGACGCTACTGCATATTTGGGCCTGGGAGCACCTACCAGTGACTTGACCAGTGAGTCTGAGGTTTCGCGTAGTAGATCAGTCGTATATGTTCATGTATAGCAGCATGATGAGTCAGCCCCACCTGGGGAAGTTAGAGTGGTTGTGGCGGGCACTGAATGATCTAGATGCAGTCATATGGTGACCATACCTGGAGTGTGAGCCATGGGATGATGATGCAAAGCCACTGCCCTATGTTTTTATGACCCGATTCCTCATTGGGAGGACCTCGTACCATGTGGAGAGACAGGTGCCCAGGAGAGTGCTAAGATAGTTTGGACGACAGCAGGGACTACCTAGTGGATCAGGCGAGTATGCGTGGGTGATTCGGGAGAGATATGCATGGGGGTTAGTGTTGTCATATGACCAGGCCCTAGTGGAGTTTTGGACGCTACAGCGAAACCGTGGGATATACGACCAAGGGTCATGGATGCAGGAGTAGCAAATTAGTACACGCAGTATCAGGCAACGCACCCGATCCTATGGATATCTGATCCAGCAGAGCCGATCCTGGATTTTGAGGATGAGAGGGGATGGAGATGGAGGAGGGCAGGAGGTCGAGGACCAAGAGCAGGTGGAGGAGGTGGAGGAGAGGGAGGAGGTGGAGGAAGTGGTGGGTTGGGGATGTGGATTCAGTGGAGAGGGAGAGGTGGACTGCCTCTACGAATAGCACAGGGACCATTGATACAGGGAGGAGTTCGGTTGGGTGGGAGGGGTATGGAGAGGGAGATCCCGATGGATAGAGGGGAGAGAGCTACTGGAGAGGGTGGTACAGGTGAGGCTACTATGGATACCGAGGAGGAAGCCACTGGAGATCTTTGGGATCACATTATAGCACATTTGCAGACCCGAGTAGAGGATTTGGAGGTGGAGGTGGCGGCTAGGGATGTGCAGCTATTTGCATGGGAGTCAGAGCTGGCTGTAGTGCTGCAGGAGAGGGATAGTGCAGTGGAGAGATTAGCAGAGCTGCAGGAGAGAGTTCAAATTGGAGTAGGAGCACAGGGGCCTACGAGGGAGGTGATGAGGGAGATGCGGCGAGCACAGGCGGAGATAGACTACTGGCGGGGTTTATATGAGCAGGTGGTGTCAGCTAGTCAGCGAGCGCTTAACTATTCTCAGATGCAACAGGCTAGATTAGAGCGATCGCAGAGGGTGCAGAGCAGTCGAGGTGTGATGGGTCCTCTGCGGAAGGAGAGATCAGGGGATCCGGGAGTGAGTGGGGGTTCGATGAGGCCTCCATGGAGAGATGGATCAGGTGGTGCGGGCACCAGTGGGGAAGCAGGTGGTGATGGTGGTACAGCATCTGGCTAGAGTGGCATTTGAGAGAGCATTTTTGCATATATGTATTTGTATCATTGTTTATTTTTTGGACTGTATCTTGGATGGCTCTTGGTAGCCGATTTTTGTAGACTTCATTGTACTCTGATATATGAGATGATATATATGAGGAGATCCCATATTTTGATGATATGCAGTTGATATGTATGGATGTTTATGTAGGATGATGAGTTATTGCTTAGATGGGTATGTGTACATGTATGCATTTGATGAGATGTTTCTTATATGCATGTGTTTATGATGATTTATGATGTTGGACACTGACATATGAATGCAGGTTTATATATGTATGATTTGTTTGATTTTTGATGTAATGCTTTATGTATGTAATGTCATGATGATGATGTATGCTTATGATGATTTATGAACAGGATTTTGGTGTTTCCTATCGCAATATAATGATGAGATAATTTATGTGATGATGTTAATATAATGGTTGAATGAATGATGTTTATGTATGGATATGCATCTAGATGTTTTTAGATGAATGTAATGTGGATAAATAAAAGGTAAAGTACAAATGTTTATTGATAATGTTTAAATGAACGTATATGTATAATGGATATATATATAAAATGGTATGAACAAATGTGTTTTTTGGAAACAAATGGTTTTATGATTCTAAATGTGTAAATATGTTTAAGAAAAAAATGATAATATGATGATAATACAACTCCTGGTTTTAATAACTGTACCTTAATGCAATTTAAAAAGAGGATAATGAATGCAATGTGAATGAATCCTAAAAATGAGCATAATAAGATACTTAATAATGGATGAATGAATGCACCTTTTCACTAATGAATGTATGCAATGATAAATGAGAAAGGATAATGAAATGACGATGGATAAATGATAATAAATGAATTCATAGTAAATGGCTTAATCAAGGACAATTTTGATCCCACGAATGAATCTAATTATTTATGATTGATGCAATGATGCAAATGATTACTGAAAACCAATGTCAAAAATGAACTATATGCAATGTTAAGTTAAAAATGACATGAATGTACTTAATGCAAGATGCAACTAAATGCGATGATGATATGACCATGAGGAATGCAAGGTTTTTGAGACTTTGCATGATGCATTGATGATGTATCAGAGGACTCTGTCGTGATTGTATCCAAGACCAGCTCAATTCTTACATAACTGTTCATACGAACCTTGTTTACGTTTGGCATATAAATCATACATATGAATGAGTGAATGGATGGGTGATATGCAACGGAATGCAAGATATAAACAGATGATATGGAAATGATGATCCATAGTGCTCTATTTTCATCATTGAGCTTTTAAAATGTTGGAAGAGAATACAAGCATCTTGACATAATGATTCAAGATGACCTGAGTATTCCTTACATGGATTTTATATAGCAAGTTAATACAAACGACTTGATATAAGGGTCAAGTCGACCAGAGTATTGTTTGCGGAACAGACAAGGATTATCTCCGTTTATGCATGACTTGGATCGTCCTCCTTGATCTTAGGCTGATCATATCCTAAGACAAGTGCATACCGTAATAAGAGATAAAACCTTTATCCAGTTTGGATGAGGTAGGAGGAACCAAAGGAAGAGCAATGTACCTGCAAACAAATAGTATATACATAAAGAATAAAGAATAAGGATCCTTGGTAATGGTTCATGCTCATATGGTCAAGGTATATGCTGTAATCAGCAAGCCGTAATGATCTATGACTGCATTTTGCATAAGATCATGTAGCTTGGTGAACTTTCCACGTAGACACCACTAGTACATGCCCCAGAACTTCATCGGAAATAATGCGCAGACGATACAAAAATAATGCTGAAAGATCCCGATACAGATAAATGAATGATTGTACTCACAAATCAACCAAGTATTTGATAGGTTAACATAATTTTCTTGTCAAAGAAAATGTCACTTTTGTTTTTGTTTTGGTAAGGAAGGATGCATCCTTGTTAAAGACAATTTCCGAGTTGTTGATGTTGATTGTGTGGTTTGATTGGTAAATGGTCATTGTGTGAGGATTTTGTCAATGTTTGTTTTGTATCTGTGCGGATGAGTATGTACAAGGTGTTGCCATGTTTTTGTGTGATTTTCGATGGTTTTTCGTTGTTTTTGGATTTTTGTATTGTTTTTGAATGTTTTTGGTATTTTTGTGAGACGTTTTTGAATGTTTTTGGTATTTTGTGAAATAGTTTTGAATGTTTTACCTGATGAATCACCAGTAATGTAGAATCCACTTCCATCATCTAGATTTTAAGGGTATTGCCCCCAAGTGTAGACATGACTATGACAGAGTGGGATGCAAGACGCATGAAGTACTATCTCTTTATTGTAGATTAAATAACAAGCCATGGTTTGGATGGATGGATGTGTGTATGTATGAATGTGATTGCAATGAGTCAGAAAGATAATGGAGCCATAGCCTTTACAAATGGTGCCTGTTTGCCAGGTTTTCACCATCGCACTTACCCAAGGTGCCACCGGAGTGGTTGTTCACCGTTTGGATGCATGATTTTTCTTTACTTTTTGAATGTTTTTGTATTTCTTCAGGACATTTTTCTGAATGTTTTTGGTATTTTCCGATATGTAGGGGAGCCTAATGCTCTGTACAACTTAGGTATAAAACCATTTGAGATGCATGTTGTTGATTGGATCTGTGAGTAGTTCTCCTTCTAATGTAGCCAACTGATATGCCCCGGACCCGAATATAGCAGTGACAACATATGGGCCCAACCAGTTTGATTCAAACTTGCCCTGATGTTCTCTGTTTGGTTGGTTGCGAGGATTCTCTCGTAGAACAAGATCACCTATCTCAAATGTACAAGATCTAACTCGGTGATTGTAGCTTCTACTCATGCCTACTGATAGGCTTTAAGGTGATTGTATGCAGCTTGTCCTTTCTCATCAAGTAACTCTAAGTCCTGAAGACGGGATACTCTATATGCTTCATCATTGATGAGATTGTGCAAGGAAACTAGTAATGATGGTATCTCGACCTCAATAGGCAAGATAGTTTCTGCACCATAGACCAATGAATAAGGAGTTGCACCTGTAGGGGTTCGAATGCTAGTTCGATATGCCCATAGCGCTGGATTTAGTTGAACATGCCAATCATGGCCGGCATCATTGACTGTCTTCTTGAGGATTCTTAATATGTTTTTATTTGATGCTTTGGCTTGACCATTGTCTTGTGGGTAATAGGGGGTGGAAAAGCGGTGTTGGATGTGAAATTTCTCATAAAGTTCAAGGAAATCCTGATTTTTGAAAGGAAGACCGTTATCTGTGATGATGGACATGGGCACACCATACCAGCAGATGATGTAGTTGAGGATGAATGAGGCGATCTGCTTGCCGGTGACTTGGGTAAGTGGAACAGCTTCGATCCACTTTGTGAAATATTCGGTGGTGGTAATAATGAATTTATGGCCATTGGATGAAGATGGATGAATCTTACCCACAAGGTCAAGGCCCCATTGACAAAAAGGCCATGGTGTTGTGATTGGTTGCAGTTCCTGGGCTGGTGCATGTATCAGGTCGCCATGAACTTGACATTTGTTGCATTTTCTGACAAAGTAGTAGGAATCTTTTTCCATAGATGGCCAATAGTATCCATTGTGCAGGAGTTTCTTGGCTAGTGATGGACCACTTGAGTGAGTCCCGCAAATTCCTTCATGGACTTCTTCCAAAGCCTTTTTATCTCACCTTGTTCCAAACATCGAAGGAGAGTACCATCAAGACCACGTTGGTATAGGGTTTCGGCAATAATGGTATATCGAGCAGTTTGGCGAATGAAAGTTTTACGTTGGTTATTCGATTGGTTGGGAGGAAGGGTGTGATCGTGGAGATAGGTGTAGAATTCACCGTACCATGGGGATTCAAAACCGACAAGGCAACATATCATTTCGGATTTAGGGATATCATAAGCGGGAATCCAAAGTTGTTCTACCAAGAACTCATAGTGTGTTGAATTATGTGGAAGATCTAGGAGAGATGCGATGGTAGCCATAGTGTCAGCAGCTCAATTCTGATGTCTTTAGATTGTCCACCATTTGTTTATATGGCATGAGTTTATCATCCTTGGTCTAATATTCATCTGTTGCTTGTCGAATGACTAGTTGTGAGTTGCCATATACTTGCAGTTCTTGTAATTTCCATTGTATGGCTAGCCTGAGTCCTGTGATCAAGGCCTCATACTCTGCTATGTTGTTGGTGCATAGAAATGTGAGCCTGTAAGACTTTGGGATGCTGTCACCTTGAGGTGTGATAAACAGAATGCCTGCCCCTGAGCCATGCCTAGTGTATGAAGCATCAAAGTATAGTTTCCATGGTTGTGTTGTTGTGATTGTGAATATCTCTTCATCTGGAAAATTGGAAATGAGAGGATGATTGCCTATGAGGGGTGCATTGGCCAACTGATCTGCAATAACTTGACCTTTGATAGCTTTACGATCTACGTACTCAATATCAAATTCACTCAGAATCATCACCCATTTGGCCAAGCGACCTGTCAATGCTGCTTTGCTAAGTAAATACTTGAGTGGATCAATCTTTGCAATGAGTTTCACCTTGTGTGTCAATAGATATTGCCTCAATTTAGTGGCTGCCAAGATTACTGCTAAGCAAGCTCGCTCAATAGGTGTGTAATTGAGTTCATAGCCTACTAGTGTACGAGAGATGTAGTAAACAACACATTCTTTTCCTTCTGCATTATGTTGTGCCAGTAGTACACCCAATGTTGTACTTGTTGCTGAGATATAGAATAACAACGGTCTACTTGGATCTGGTGGCATCAACAATGGTGGATTCATGAGATAGTCTTTAAGTGTCTGAAATGGTTGCTGGCATCGGGCATCCCACTGAAAGTGGATGTTCTTGTGTAGCAGGTGTGTGAATGGGTGACACTTATCAGCCAATTGTGCAATGAATCTTCGGATGGATTGAAGCCGCCCTTGTAATGTCCTTAGCTGACTAATATTCTTTGGTGGTGGCATGTCCATGATTGCTTTTACCTTTGCTGGGTCGACCTCAATACCTTTGCTTGAGACAATATATCCTAGAAGCTTCCTAGAGGTTACTCCAAAGACACATTTCTTTGGGTTGAGTCGAACATGGTATTGTTCCAGCCCATCAAAGATTTAATCTAAGATGTGGAGATGCCCTTCTCTAGTGAGTGATTTTGCTAGTAAGTCATCAACATAATCTTCCATCATAGTATGCATCATGTCATGGAAGATGGTGGTCATTGCTCTTTGATAGGTCGCTCCTACATTCTTTAGACCAAAAGGCATTACATTCCAGCAATATGTGCCCCATGGACAGGTGAAGGCTATCTTATGTTGATATTCTGGTGCGATCTTTATCTAATTGTATCCTGAAAAGCCATCCATGAGTGAAAGCATGGCATGTCCTGCTGTCAGATCCACTATGATGTTGATATTTGGAAGGGGGAAGTCATCCTTAGGACAGGCCTTATTCAGATCTCTGAAGTTAGTACAAATGTGGATGCCCCCTTTTGGTTTGCCGACAAGCACAATGTTGGAGATCCATTTTGCATAATCAATTGACCTAATGAAACCAACATCTAGGAGTTTCTTGAGTTCTGTTTTGATTAGTACTGCAATCTGAGGATGCATCTTGCGAAGCTTCTGCTTGACAGGTTTGGCTCCTTCTGCGATGGTGAGGTGATGCATGACTAAATCAGGATCAAGCCCAAGCATGTCTGCATATGACCATGCAAAGTTGATCTGATGCTGTTGAAAGAACTCTATAAATTTAGGCTGTTCCTCTGGAGTGAGAAGAGATGCCAGATGTATAAGATGAGGATTTTCAGGAGTCCTCACATTGTATTCTTTGGTTTCCTCGATGAGAATTGTTGATCGTTCCTGTTGTGCACTAGCAGGGAGAATGTCAAACCCTTCATCCTCAGGCACCTCAGAGAGGTTTTCACCATTGGATACACTCTTTCTTTTTACTTTTGTTGGATCAAACAGTGCCACAGTGTGGTTTTCACTGGAAGATCCATGTTTTATTGTTATATTTTTGCAGCTGAAAGATTTGGCATCCGCCCCGAAGTATGCTGCGCTATTAAGTTCAATGGCGAATCCAGCTTTGTGATCCCCGCTTGGTAGGTTATCCCTTAATTCCAAAGTCAATGATGGCCTCATCATTTTGGAAGAAGTCAAGACATGGGGGATTTGGTTGATTCCATTCGATGAGTTCAGGGTGAATAATGGGCATTACTTTATCAATTAGGTTAAGCGTGTTAGATGTATCAGAGAGGGTTAAGATGTTGTGGTGAAGATCGTTAATGGTACTCTCCCTGTCAGAATCAGGTGTAGGATCAGACGTAGGGTCTGTGGAAGATGTTTCTAGTTCAAGAACCCAAGTGGTCTTTATCTGTGCTTCTCCGTAAATAGGGATGTCTTTGTGTGGCGGAGGTAGTGGTGCATCTTCCTCATCTGAAGTGTTAAGCTATATAGAATCAAATTCCCACTCATGTGAGTCGGTCTCTGAGTCACTTTCCAGCATCTGATTACTATACCATACTGGGATGTCCTTTGAGTTAAATACTGCAGGTGTGATTGGTTGATGTACCTTTGTAGTGATCAGTGCTGTAGGAAGGTCGATGGGGATTAAAGAACCTGGTACGAGGAGTATTAGTAGTGTTGACTTAGGGCCGTCTACTGGAACTGTTGGTGCCATAGATGTTGTTGCAGGTTCTGATACAGTTGCTGCTACTAATGGTGCTACTGATGTGATGGCTGTTGCGGATGGGATTACTGGTTTGATTGGTGGGATGATTGGCATTGGTGATGGTTGTGTTGGGATTCCAAGCCTCGGTGGGGCAGTTGTGATGGTGCTCGATGTTGCTTTGATAATGAAAGGTGTCATTTTCATAGTAGGCTAACATAATGGTTTGTTGGGTTTTCCTTTGAATTTGAGTTTAGGAAAGATCTCTTTTTCAAAGCCTAGGCCTGTATTACCTTTGGGTTTTAATTCTAGCAGCAGAGGTTCATGTCATCCTTGTTTGCAATATCCCAAAGCACTCTGACCATCATACCCCATTCTTTGCATAATGAGGAGACCTTTGCTATACTGATCTATAGGCAGCTTAACTTGCGGTATATCAGTGGTGATGGGATCTTTATAGATCCAGTCCGCTAAGTCCTCATCTTGGGTTTCTTCTTCTTGACTCTTTTCAAGGATGAAAGGCGTCAAAGCACATGCTGGTGTGATTAGTGGTTGCTGGAGTAACTATTGTGGTTTACCATGTGTTCTAGGAGAAGTGGGCATTTGTCCCACACAAAAGAGTTGACTCAAGTTGTATTCCCCAGGACCTTCCTCTGCTATTTTCATTTTAAGGTTTTCTTGCTTTAGTATAGTGGTGTTCGAACTGGCAATAGAGGCGGGACTTATATATGATGTAGAGGAAATGGCTTCTCTATTATTAGGAATGGTAATCTCTGGTTGATGGCTGATATTATGGTAATACGCAAAGGGATTTGCATCGCCCAGGATTGTGATCTCTACCCCGTTATGTGGGAACTTGATACATTGATGGTAGGTAGATGGAATGGCTTGCATGGCATGTATCCAAGGTCTTCCTAACAATAGATTATATAGGAGAGGAAGGTCCAGAACCTGACAGATGATATGTTTTACCACAGGGCCCACTTGGATTGGTAGTACCAGAGCTCCTTTGGATGAACGCTCTGCATCGTCATAGGCTTTGATTGTGATCTTCTTGCGAGGGTCCACTGATTCTATGGAATATCCCAATGCTGTGACCAACTATAGTGTACAAATATTCAGGCCTACTCCATTATCGATCAAGACTCGCTCGATCCTATGCTGATTGATAAAGCCTTCAATGTGTAGCGAAGCATTATGAGGTTGTTGGAAAGAAGAGTTGTCACTTTCGGAAAAAGTGAGACAAGGTGATGACTTTAGACTTCCAACCATGGCTTGAAATTGGTTTGTATTCAGGTTTGCAGGGACTGATGCCTCTTGGAGTGCTTGATCCAAGATAGTTTTATGAGATGGCGATAGGCGCAAAAGCTCTAAAATGGATATAAGCGCAGGGGTTTTGTCTAATTGTTCCACAAGATTGTATTGCTTTGGGATGGAGGTGGTGCCTTGTGGAGCTACCTTGATGGTAACCTTGCCACATCGTGTAACAACATTGCAATTTGATTTGGGATTTTTGAAGGTTATAGTTGCAACTTATTCAGTAGCATCATACAGATGATTTACAGTGTAATTATACGCAGCCTGTGTATAATCAGTGGTATCAGTGCCTCACCTGGAAATGGAAGGACCCCTTTGATCTTGTGATGGAAGTGGATTTTTGAACATCAGATGATCATTATTTGTTGTTTTTGGGTCATGTCCTTCAATTTCAATTTCTCCTCGGTCAATAAGATCGTGAATAAGATCTTTCAATCGGTGACAATTACTTGTCTTGTGTCCTCTCCCTTGGTGGAAATCACAGTGTTCAGTATCCCTCCACCATGCCGGTTTGACCTGAGGCTCATAGTTTGATAGTTTAGGTAAAGTGACCAAATTTTGAGAAATGAGTTGTCGCAATACTGTTTCAATGGGTTCCCCTAAGGGAGTGTATGTTCATTTTTGTTTTTGCTGACGAGGTCTAGGTTCATCGTGAGATGTGATGCGACCTTGATTCGAAGGAACATTTGTGTTGTTCTGAGGTGGAGGATTTTGTCCTACAAACCAAACCACAGGTTATGCATTTTGGATAGTCCGGGCATCCACAACCCCATCGTTGATGATATTCTTGTTTTTGTTCCAGAAGCTTGGTTTATCACTATTGAAGCGTGGGCGAGGACCATCCTTTGGTTCATTATAGATTTTGATGAGTCCTTTCTTGATGAGTGCCCGTTCACATTTCAAACCTTTGGTGATCATATCATTAAAAGAGTCTGTGTCTTTGACATCCAGGTGAAATTCCATTTCTTCGTTTAAGTTGGAAATGAATATTTCCACTAGTTCTCGTTTAGGTAACTGAAGAGAACGTCTGCTAGACATTTGACGTCATCATTGCAGGAATACTGAGAATAGTTCACCTGGTTTTTGTTTACTATTATACAGATCAGCCATGGTGATGTCGCGTTCAATGTTATGAGAGTAATGAGCTAGGAATTTCTGGATGAGTTCCTCAAATGTTCTAATGCCACCTGATAGTCGGGAAAACCATGATGTGGTTGTTCCTCCCAAGCTTTGGGGAAAAAGGTGCATTAGGTATGTGTCTTCATATGCCACTTCAAGACAAGCGAAATGAAATTCTCTGACATGATCGCGGGGATCTCCCTTTCCTCTATATTTTTTGAATTTGGGTGTTTCGAATCCTCGTGGCAAGGGTGGCATATAAAGATTTCTATCAAAAGGATAGGGACAGATGTCATTGAGTGATAATTGGTTAGTCTTGACACCACTATGAAGTTGTTGGGCGAGATTCTCGACTTGTTGCCGCAATATCTCCATTTCATTTGGAGGAGGAGGTGGTGGGTTACCTTGAGGAATGTTATGTCGGATGGGATCTCTACCTCTTTCCTCTTCATGGCGACTTTGTCTTTCTGATGCTTGTCTTAATTGGGCAAGATCAAAGTCAGAGGGGAGTTTTGCTCTTTCTTGAGCGAGCTTTAAAAAATGAGCATCCGCATTGCTCCTGAGTATTTCGTCAAACAGTCTGTTAAAGAGAGGGTTATGCTGGGCCCTTTCTATTGTTGCAGGAGTAGGAGTACTTGGGTTTTCGTCATTTGCATTTCTTCCAAGTGCTTCTTGAAATTCATTGAGATTTTCCTCTTCTTCTTCTTCCATTTCTATTTCTCGTTGCCTTGACTGTGATCGGGTTTGGGCCATTTTGTTTACAAGCTTTTGTTGAAGTTGTGTGAAAATGATGATGAGTTTTTGATGAAATGAGAGATTGATGGTTGGTGAATTGTGTTGCATGTAGATCTCTAGCACTTTTAAGGTAGATGTAACCAAAATTCCTTCTTTGAATTGCTTGCTTGTTTTATAAATTTTGATGTGATAAGGTGTAGAGAAATCTGAGATGTGTTACAGATTGATCTACCTAGTAATGAGAGGATTCACTCATGAACTAGCTTTAACCTGCATAGATGTGTCTCTTAGGATGAGCTTATCCTAGATGTAGAAACAATCTAAAAAGTGATGTGATGTGTTTGATTCAAGCAATATCTAAAAAGAGAACTTGGGACAAGAACCTCTTAATGTTTTGAGAGTTGGAACGGATTGATGATGAAGTGATGATGTATGAGTAAGATGATGAATGAAAATGTTTTCAACTTCAATAAAAACTTTGTGTTACAAATGGGACAAACTCTACCTCTTCCCTTTCGGGTGTTGGTGGTATTTCTCGAGCTACGTTGTATGTGATACAAATGTTTGGGAAAAAGTTGGGATTAATCTTACCTCCTTGGTTTTTGTGATAACTCAGAGCTCTATATTGCATAAAAGCTCTGCGGTTCAATGATTCTAAATCAAATTCGTTTGTTTTGCCTTGAAGGTAGAGGTGCATGTGACATAGAAAAACTCTATGGGAGTCAAAGATTTGTCTATTTATATAGAAGAATTTCCTCCTTTTGATCAAAGCCTTTGAGCTTAATGGTCTTCTTTTCAAATTGATATTCTGATGATGCTTCTTCTTTTGCAAGATGTGAAGAATAGTCATAAAGTTTTGATACTTTTGTTGTTTGCACTTTGTTTTTGATTTGTTTGGTTGGATGAATACTTTGTTTTTGGAAGTGATTTTCTTTGGATGTTTCTTTGACAAGAAAACAAAGCAAGCACACAAACACAAGAATGTTGCCTAAAAGGCACAAATGAGTATGGGTCTAGATCAACCCAATTCTTAGACTTGTATATGACCCTTTCTTTAGATATATTTTAAGGTGTATTTTCAAAGCCTGAAGTCGGCTCGATTTGCACTTGGTCTTTAAAACGAACACATTTCAAACACTTTTTATCCCTAAGGTCAAATGGCCAGTTGTGATAAATTTAGCCCACATCTTGATATTTCTTCGACTTTGGTACTACATACCTTATGAATCCCGCCTTGCCAGGTAAGGATGTGATATACTAAGTCTTGCACGAGCATAACAAATAGATGATCCCTATGATGGGGGAGTCACCACTTTTATCAAGCCACAAGTGACTTTTCAAAAAGCTATGTTTCTACTCAAGGAAATATGTATGGTGAGTGTCTTGGGAGCAAAACCATCTATGCACTTGCACTAAATTATATCGCAAATATCCTCAATCAATAGAACGGGTGGGCTACTACTTAAAGGTGTTTAGTCATGTTCGATGTTTTTGGACATAAGTTCATTCTGCAGTGACTCACTTAAGAGCCTTGTAACTAGTGGTGGGGCCCATATGTCCTTTCGGCCAGTTACACTGTAGGAACAGCTATACCCAAGGCTACAGCTTTCGCTCTCACCTGATTTCTATAGTGGATCGAAGGATTTACCGTGCGAGGTCGTTCCCAAGAGTGATGTGTCTCTTGGCAGGCCTCTCTTAAAAAGATAAAAAATTTGAGTGTTACTAACACTTTTCTCTTGCACCTAGGACCACGAAAGCCAAGGGAGAGGATAGTGTGTGTTAGAAGTGGGACCACTCGACTGACTTTTTACACAAGTGTGCCAAGCACGAAAAACACTTGTTCTTTTTAATCTGCCATTGCAATGTGATCTAACTATTTTGGAGATGTTGCTCCAACAATCATGGTGTTCTTTTTTTTTTTAACTTCAAAGGCAAAATGTGTTGTAATCTAGAAATTGGAAATCCTGGTCAACTGAATTTGAAGCACGTATAAAGAAAAATTGCTTTCTCAAAAAGTTTTTTTAAACAAGTTGATTGTGTATTTTATGTGCACCAAAAATAGAAGTGTAGATTGTAAATTCTTTTGATGCAAGAAAAATAGAAGTGTTGATTTTAAGCACCAAATGAAGTGGATTTCCTAACTTGCAAGAAAATAAATGTTTGTTTTGTTCAGTTTTAATGCACCAAAGAAACAAGTGGCCCTGACTAGAAAGCAAGGAAATTTTGTTTGTTCAAGTTTTTAAAGCACCAAAATAAAGTTTGTGATTTTTAATGGTGAGTTTTAAACCTGCACAAACAACAACTGGTTAGTAAAATCCATGTTTGGGGGGGGCTTCCACAAGCCTAAAAACTTTCACTTTTTCGGTTACAAGGTCCTTTGTACAACATTTTGTTACAATAGCGCTAGTCTATATTTGAACAGAGGAGCTATTTAACACAAACGCGCTAAAATAAAAGGAAAGACAAAGAAGGCAAAAGCGCTGAAACAGGGTGAATAGCGCCAAAACAATGTCAAACGCACCAAAAAAGTGTCAAAAGCGCTAAACTTGATACAATAGCGCTATTGTAAGAACAATAGCGCTAGAACAACAAGTATCAATAGCACTAGAACGAGTTCAATAGCGCTAAAGCGCAACCTGTGTGACAATTTCAACATTCAAACATGTTATTGGTTTAAAAAAATGATCTTTTTGGTGTTTGGATTCACGTCAGGTTCACCAAATGATGCACTGCTAAATGCACAAGGTTAGCAAATGACAAACAACACAAGACACAAGAAATCGTTAGTGTTAGTCAATCAAAAACTAATCTAAACAGGCATATCAAAAGAGATACTAAAAGCATGCTAATATATCTAACAAATGAAACAAAGTTAATAAGGCATTTCCAAATACCTCTTAGCATGCTCTTAGCTCCTTCTCCCTTGTTCCTCTCCTCTCCAAGTTCCAAAATAGTGTAGCTCTCAGTAGCTTTTTGCACTATGGATGCTTATGGAGGATTGAGATTTTAGTATTTTGCTCTAAATGTAAAATGAAAAGCTAAAATACTAGATGCTATTAAAATGATTGATTTTAACCAAAATAACAAGATTTTAGTTTTGCTATGCTAAATGCTCTCTAAAATGCCTATAGGTTAAATGCATGCAAGTTTTCAGGATCTGGATTATGAAGAAATGGGCTCTATTTATAGAGAAAATGGAGCAATGGATGGTTGAGATTGAGCAATCTCAACAAGGGTCAGGATTGAATGATTTCAAATCCATGTGAGGGCTTTCAACGCAATCCCAGGATGACAAGTGTCAATGTGAGATAGGTTGAGAGGAGAGGGAATAAGCATTAAATGCTTGATATGACCTTGGGAGTTAAAATCAAGGTTAGTTGAATGAATAAACTCTTTATTCAAAGAATAAAGCTTTTATCCAATGGATAAACTCTTGTGCAAATGTAAAAAGGGATAAATATGGTCAAAACAATAAATGTTTGGGGAGACAAGTTTGAAATAACCATAAATGGTTATGTAAGAGCCATAAATGGTCATGTAAGAGCCATTAGTGGTCTTTGAAGACTTTGGGGGTTAATTTGTTGAACACACAAAGCATTAAATGTTTTTCAAAAACTTTTGAAGTCTTTGAGAAGTGACTTCATTTTGCTTAGGAATGTGACAATAATTAAGGGATGGATTAGGCTAATTAGGAAGGGGTTAGAAGAATCTAGAAGGAGATTTAGGAATGCAATTGGATTTGGTGGGTGAGGAAAAAATAGGATTTTATTAAAAGAAAAATTCATTTATTCCAATAAATGTGTGCAAGTTGCTTTTGTAGGAAAATGCAAGTGGGGGGGATAATGATTTAAATAAATGTTTTATTTAAAAGAGGAAAAGGGGGATTTAATTAAATAAATAGATTTTATTTATTTAATTAATTGGAATTTGGTTTAATGAATTAATTAAAATAAATTGAATAATTTATTTAATTAATAGGAGAATGTTTGGAGATGAATTAATTAAATATTAATTTAATTAACTGATAGCTGGTAGATTTTTAATCAAATAAATAGCGAATATTTATTTAATTAAGTTGGACAGATTTGTGTGACTACACATACATGTGTGTGTTTGTGTGTGTATTTTGAAATTTGGTTTAATGAATTAATTAAAATAAATTGAATAATTTATTTAATTAATAGGAGAATGTTTGGAGATGAATAAATTAAATATTAATTTAATTAACTGATGGCTAGTGGATTTTTAATCAAATAAATAGCGAATATTTATTTAATTAAGTTGGACATATTTGTGTGACTATACATACATGTGTGTGTGTGTGTGTGTATGTGTGTGTGTGTGTATGTATATGTATATATATGTATATACATATACATATACACACACATATATATACATACATACATATATACATACACATATACATATATATGTATATATATCATATGTATGTATGTAGGTATATGTACACACACACACACACATATAGCATTTATTGGTATATATATATATATATATATATATGCATACATATGTATATATGTATATATGTGTGTGTGTGTGTGTATAATATGTGTATATATCTTTGAATTTCTCTTTCCATCTCCCTCATCCCCATGTTATCTATCTCTTCCTCCCCCACCTCTCTCCATCTCCCTCTCTCTCTCTCTCTCTCTCTCTCTCACCATTGGAGCCACTAGGGTCAAAATTGGGTTTATAGATACTCACTCTTGTAGCTTACTTCTCAGTTTTGTCCTACCTGAGCTTTCTAAAGAAGATCTTCCTTGAAATTTGAGAACATGGGGCCCATTAGAGTCCTCCACCTACAACAAAAATATGAGGTTGTTGTCAATGTGGATTACTTCAACTTCAACTAGGCAAAACAAGCCCTAGCTAAAATACAACAAGGAAGGGTGTTTATTGGTCATGGTTGGGGAATGAAAGGAGGCAAATTAGTATGGGTTGAGTACAGTAGACTCACAACCTGGAATCAGGGCATGCTTGTCATTTTTGGATACCACCATGTCACTACACAATATAAGATCCTACTTCCAATGATATGGTATGCTTGGAAAATGCTTCCTTCTCCCCTCTCTTTATG
The DNA here is from genome assembly GCF_030272615.1 of Cryptomeria japonica. NCBI lineage: Eukaryota > Viridiplantae > Streptophyta > Pinopsida > Cupressales > Cupressaceae > Cryptomeria > Cryptomeria japonica. Next base: position 155,462,880 of record NC_081409.1, on the reverse strand, counting down.
TTTCTGCCAAAACTTTCACAATTAGGGTTTACATTCTTTCATTTCAACCATACAATTTTTTTATCTTAAAGAGGTTTGTGTTGAGGATTGCAAGCAAAATAATTGCAGGTGTCAATATAATCCATGATAGTCAGTTTGAATCCATGGGCGAAGGAATTTGTGCCTCCTCCACATTACATATATTCATATCCTCTACATCCACTTCCTCCATCTCCACCCTCTTTTTTTCCCCAACCAACAATGAATGCGCCCACACCCATATCATACAATATATTCTCTCCTTTGCAATTGCAGATGAATTATATTCCACCAATATTTTCCCATTTCTTTTCTTCTTATCAAACTCACTTTGTCAGTTAAAGAATCATAGACCCTCTGCTGAACATTCTGCCCCATTTATTGGTCATGGTTGGGGAATGGAAAGAGGCAAACCAATATGGGTCAAGTGTAGTGCCATGAAATTGTGACCCTTGCAATTGTTGACCACATTAGGGTCCTCACGCACGTGATTCGAATCCCTAAGCCAAATCGGAGACCGAAGACTTGCTCAACACCTAGAAACTGCATCTTGCTTGCCCTCTTGTGTGTGTGTATGTGTGTACACATATATATGTATATATGTATATATATATATATATAAACCCAACCGAGTTTTTTAAATTAAAATCACAAATTATTTTTTACATGTATGCGTTAAGGCTTGTACTTAGGCTTGGATGAGAAGATTGAGGCTTGAGAGCCTTATTTCCTTCCTTTTTACATGTTTTCTTCATCAAGTCTAGTTTTTCAACTTCCTCATCATCAAGTTTACACATTATCAAGTGGGTATTTGTAAAATTGCCACCATAATTTCACACAACTTCTAAGATTTCTAAGCATATATTTTTTTTTATATTTGAATAACATTATCATAGTAATTTTTTACTTTCTTTTACCAATGTCTCTAGTGTTCTTAGAGAAAAATGTGTGTGTGTGTGTGTGTGTATATATATATATATAGATATAGATATAGATATAGATATAGATATATGGGTGAACTCACAATAATGGTTCCCACTTTTTTGCCACTTTTGACACTGAGATGTACATTTTTAAAATAATCTTCAACTTCTGAGAACTATAACTTTTAAACTCTTAAAAATTTGAAGATGATGTAAATTAGTGATTTGTAGCATTTTGTTTGTAGATTCTATATACATTTTTTTCAAATTTTTTTGAAGGATTTTTAAAAAAAATTTCCATCTCCCTTGAAAAGTAGTTTTTTTACAACAAACTACATTTTTTAAGAGTGATGAGTCTCTTGAAACGCATAACTTTTTTTCTATAAATGATAAAAACTCAATTCTTTCAAATTTTGGTTTGTAATATCAATATCCAGGGCTTGCATTTGGTTTGATAGTGATATGTTTAATATTTTTCATTTTATAAAGTTTTGAAGTCCGACCAATCATAATTCAGACATAGGTTTAAGTTTGAACACATAACTTGTTCTATATATATCAAAATTCAATATATTTTTTTTGTTAGAAAGAAGACATCAATACCAGGGGCTTAGATATTTTTCAGAATTTTTTTGACTTAGTTTCTTATTTTTCCCAATGTGTTGAACAGAGAAGTTCATGTTCAGTGAAAAACCAATTTTTCATAAAATTAAGAAAACAAGAACATAATAAATTAAAAATATAACAAAATTATACTCGTTGGAAAGCTTGCTCCGAGTACTACTATCTAATATTTTTGGGTTATCAAGATTATTTTATTCATGCTTTGAACCAGAGCTCCAAAGTCATAAATTCTTCAGAACTCTGAAAATGTTTGGGAGAAACCTCTAACAGGAAGGTTCGAATGAACAGTACTTTGATCGAATTGGGTTCGCTCGAACCCACGGGCTTAATTTTGGCCCGTACCTTTTCATAACGGTCAGGTTCGAATGAACCCGACCGTTTTTAACTGTCGGGTTTCTTTCGAACTCTAGCCGACGCAAAAAAAAAAAAAAAAAAAAAAATCATTTGTGGAGTCGTATAAATGTCCATAATTTTTTTCATTTTTTATCTCACAAATGATTAAAATAATTCGCATTTTTGGATGAGAGAAGACATTTGAAAATTATTTTGAGGGAAATAATTTGAAGGTTTTTTTAAAAGCATGGGGAACAAGAAGAGAAGGCAAAATAAGACTTCAACGAATTATTCTCCCTTCTTCTTCAACAGGCAAAATAAGAAGGCAAAATAATTATGTGCAGAACGGGCTCGAGAAGAAGGGAGTTCTGAAGCAAGAGTCGAGGCAAACGAACCTATTGAAGAACACAATATAGTTGATGAACATAGGGAGAAGATTGTCCAAGTTGAACCAATGGAGACCTATGAAGGAGAGGGGTCAGACTCCTTACCTCCTACCACTGATATGGATGAGCATATTGTGGATCTAGCTAAACAGGTGAAGAGAAATATTTCTTATAAAAATTTAGATCATTTACTTGAAATGGATGTGAATGAGTTGAAACATCTCAGTGAAGAACCTAGACATACTAAAAGGAGGTCAATTAATAAAAGTGCAAAAGAAATAATGTCTCATTTTAACAATCTTGATACTACACTAGAAAAAGGTCAATTGTTATCAATTGTACTTACTTATAAAGACTTAATAGATCCAATGAAATTGTTGGGTATAGATACAAAAAGTCAAAAGAGGAAAACTTCTCAGCTACAAAAATCTATTGTTGATAATGTTAAGAAAGGTTTGGTGAACATTGGTAAAAAATCTCGAAAACTAGATAAGACCATTTCAAGAAGAGTGATGTTGACATCTTTAGTAAATAAAAGATTGCCTCAAAAAAGACAAATCTCTTCCCTGTCATTTGAGTTTAGTTTTAGTAGAAGGACAATATCTAAATATGTTAAAAGGAGAAAGATTTTGGATGATGCTACCTCAGAAGGGAATTGGGCAATTATGTGTAGAGCTCCTCATTCTGATAGACTTGAAGATGTTGTTAGGAACTTTGTGACAAGTTTTTGGAATGATAATACTCGTCCTTCATCAAATAGTAGAGATGTTATCAAGCAAAGGATTGGTCCTGATCGTTATGATCTCCATGTAAAACATTAGATAGACACAACAAAACATGAATTGTATGTGTTGTTTACTAAAACAAACCCTCATATAAAGATTGGACAAACCATGTTTGAACGGTTAAGGCCATATTGTGTGAAGTTAAACAAAGTTTTTGAAACTTCTTGTTGTCATTATCACATCGAATTTGACTTGTACTATCAGGTGTTTTGAAAGATTAGAGAAGATAGTGATGGTTATGAAAATGCTCCTCCTAAATGAACAAGTCAATTCATAGCATCCATCTTATGTGATAAATCAGATGATAATGCAACCGGTCAAATAAATTGCATAAGAAGAATTTGTGGAACATGCAGGGACTTGGCTAAATTGCCTTTGAGAGATGAAGATACTGACATGAGGAAGATGGTAAATTGCAAGAGTTACAAGTACAAAAAATTTGAAACAAAATTTGGAAAGGAATCTACAAGGCTAGATTATGTAGAAGAGGAAATACCTATTGGAACATTTATGGAAAATTTTCGTAAGTTGATAAAACCATACATATGCCATGGTTTTTTTGCCAAGTGGCAAGCAGAACAATTTAAAAGATTAAGAGACACTTTCTCAATTGGAACTATTCTATCTATAGTTGACTTCGCAAAGAATTACTCTTTTGCACATCAAAAAGAGATTCAATCAAAGTATTACTTTTCAAAGAAAATCACTATTTTGGCGCATGTGTTATTGACATGCATAGATGAATTTGGATGGTGTTGATAGTACATTTGAAAATCATGTCATTAAGAAAGAGTACCACTTCTATATCAGTGATGATAAGGAGCATGACACACTTTTTGTACAACATTGCTTTAAGAAGTTTTTTGAATATTTGAAAGATAGAGGCATAACAATAGTTACACATTTTGTTTGGTCTGATGGATGTGCGGCACAATTCAAATCTTCGAGGCCATTTTATGCACTATGTAGATATCATCGAAATGACAAAATACCACATGTTTGGAGTTTTTTTTAGAGTGATCATGGAAAGGGTGAACATGATGGTGCAGGAGCTTGTATCAAACGTGCTCTAAGAAAGCATCAAATAAAATACACAGAAGATCATATAGAAGATGCACATGATGTTGTTGAATGGTGTGAGAAACACTTTGAGCAACCTAATTATCCTGGGGAAACATCATCGAGAACATACAGACCCATTCCATATAGAGTGTTTTGGGAGATAACCGGTACGTGTTCTCTTTTAGTGTTTTATTTAATTTTTTTTAATCTTTTAAAAAATACATGTTCCTAGTTCAAATGTCTCAATTTAATAACTTGATCTACATGTACATTTTTGTACACATGTACATTTTGCAGAGGTGGATAGAAAATCAATGCATGGATGCAAGAGCGTGGAGCAAGATATTTGCATTGTGTCATGAGTACAGATAATCACCCATGGACATTATACACTAGGGATTATTCATGTTTTTGTTCTGAATGCATTTTCGAAAACTATGTTGATTGCAAGAACCAAGAGCTTGGATATATTAGTGAATGGAAAATGGTGCCACTAGATGTTTCTAACACATACGAGGATTCAAATGAGGACAAAAACTTTGAAGACATTCCTTTGATTTCTGGTGATTATGATCATATTTGAGGATTGATTAAAAAAGGTACATATGACGTACACATATAAATATTTCCTTAAAAATGACATGTAACTTAGAATTTATTTAACTTGTGTCAAATTGCAGGAGATATTTTTGAAGTCATAGCAGAAGATGGAAATATAGAAGGTGTTAGTTATTATTTATCGTGTTGCATAGAAGAGAGAAAGAAGTTATCAAAATCTGAGATGAGTGATGGAATGTCATTTCCCACAGGTTTGAGTTCTGATTTGAATATGTACATGTACAAATCGCTTACGTGGAAATTTTTAATTTCTCACATTTCTTATATACATGTACGTGCAGGCTCAGTTGTAGTGCAAGGGACATATTTCAAACAAGTTAAAATTGTTCAACATGGGATTCATTTCATCGTGGATGAAGTGTCTGACTGTAGTAGCATGTCCATAAACCCAATATGGCTCAAATCTCTCAGTTGCTCCTCAAATGAGTCCAAACCCTCATCTATGATATGGACCTGATCAGCTCGTATCTCCTCCTCAAATGAATCCAAGCAGCCCTCATCTGTGATATGGACCTGATCAGCTCGTAGCTCCTCCTCTACAGCAACAAAGTGATCTATAGGTGGGTCAGTGCATGGAGCATGCGTAGAGTGATGAGAATGTTGTGACTGCCTTGGGGTACGCATCGATGTTGTTGTAGCCTGACCATCTCTGAGAATCTCCTCTCTAACATCAGCCAATGGTATCCCAAGTCAAGATGAAATAAAACTATAAGCATGTAGTAGGTCCTCGGCTAAATACTATGACATCTGTACATGTCTACTACCTCCGAATATAGCTGCTACCTCATCTAGGGAGGGGATGCCAGCAGTAATATATCGATCATCTGAATCTAAATCCCCCCCATGATTAGAAGATGCATGATCTGTGGATGATCGTGAACATGGTCGACTCATCATATATCTGCCCAGCCTGTCAGAAGATATGGTGGCTGCTATTGATGCAATCTGTCCAATCCTATCAATTGCTTCTCTCTGAGAAGCAATCACAACGTGATCCACTATGGGGGGCCATGGCTGGGACTACTGCAAGAAATCTCTGGCCAACAAGGTCCCTGTGTCTAGGCGGAGCTCTATCATGCCTACGATATGCATCTCTATCAGCAATCCTGCCCCTCCCCTATCCATAATATCCTGGAATATCAAGGTAGTTTGGTTTCATCTGATAATGAATCTCAACAAATACTTGTTGTGCAAAGTATAATGGTATATGGTCGTTATTAGGATAACGACCATGGGCAGCTAAGAAGCGTGGATAAATCAATGATGCAACCTGTGGGTCGATACATCTGGTAACCTGATATCCCCTCACCTTACTCTTCTCCTGATATTATGGAAAGAATCTCTCCTTGATGGTCTCCTTCGAGACCACCCCCACCACATCAACAAAAGAATGAGGACCCCTCACCTCACTCCTCAACTGTCTATATATATCCTCTATAACCTTAGGTCAGAATGAAGTGTGAGAAACTAAGCGGTCCCTCAATGTCCGCAAACTATCAAAAATGGGCGTGCATGTACTCTTGTACATGCCATCAGTATGGGGGTCATCTATTATGGCCCTCAACCTATGCAACTCACGATCACTGTACTGGAAAATAGTAGCAATGTCGGGCAAGGGGGGATCCTGCTGTGGAGGATCAACATCATCAATGTGTGGCTCCTGATCAGGTGCCTGCGAAGGTATATCTTGGGATGCCATTTATCTAGGTACATGTCATAAAGTTAAAATAAATATGTAAGCAGAGAGAGAGAGAGAGATCATTTTCATGAGAGAGAGAGAGATTATACATATAAATCTTCATGAGAGAGAGAGAGAGAGATCATTTTCATTTTCAAAAAATACATAAAAAATTCAAATATTTCAGAGAGAGAGAGATAACATATATTTCAGATCTAGAGATAACATATATTTCAGAGAGATAGAGAGATCTAACACGTTTATATTTAAATCTTTGAAATACATAAAAAATTCAAGAACATGATATATAACATGGAATGCAACAAGTCTCTAAATTTTTTGACAAGTTTTTTGTAATTGAACTCCATATCTAAAAAAAAAAAGAGATCATTGTATTTTTGTAATTTGGGCCCATATGATTATAAAAGTATTAAATCTGCAATGTGTGATCTTAAGGGGAATGTCATACGACCCCTTAAGACACTATGTGATGGACTAAGGGGTATTTCATTCACATACGACCCCTTAAGACACTGTGTGATGGACTAAGGGGTATGTCGTTCACACTAGGATTTTATAAGGGGTCATATGTGGTTCTAAGGGGTCACACATGTGTTATAACACATGCGTGACCCCTGAGGACCACATATGACCCCTTAGGACACTATGTGATCCTAAGGGAATGTCATATGTACAGTAGGATGTTATAAGGGGTCATATGTGACCTACTAAGGGGTCACACATGTGTTAATGCATGTGTGACCCCTTAGGACAACTTACAACCCCTTACGACACTATGTGATGGACTAAGGGGTATGTCGTTCACACTAGGATTTTATAAGGGGTCATATGTGGTTCTAAGGGGTCACGCATGTGTTATAACACATGCGTTACCCCTCAGGACCACATATGACCCCTTAGGACACAATGTGATCCTAAGGGGAATGTCATATTTACACTAGGATGTTATAAGGGTTCCTATGTGACCTACTAAGGAATCACGCATGTGTTAATGCATGCATGACCCCTTAGGACCACATACGACCCCTTAAGACACTATGTGATGGGCTAAGGGGTATGTCATTCACACTAGGATTTTATAAGGGGTCATATGCGGTTCTAAGGGGTCACGCATGTGTTATAACACATGTGTGACCCCTCAGGACCACATATGACCCCTTAGGACAATATGTGATCCTAAGGGGAATGTCATATGTACAGTAGGATATTATAAGGG